>NW_027521285.1:0-99998 GCF_052094955.1 Ictidomys tridecemlineatus
ACCCCAGTCTCCAAGCACTGCTCCCTGTAACAGTCCACCTGTACCTCAGTCTTCAACCTCTGCTCTCTGTAAGATCCTTCAGGAACTCAGTCTCGAAACTTGGGTCTCTATAACAGTCCTTCTGCACCCCAGACCCCAACCTCTCCTCTCTGTAACAGCTCTTCTGCACGCCAGTCTCCAAACTCTCCTCTCTGTAGCAGGCCTTCTGCACCCCAGTCTCCAACCTCTGCTCTCTGCAATGATCCTACTGCACCACAGTCTCCAACCTCTGATCTCTGCAACAGTCCATTTGCAACTCTGTCTCCAATTTCTGCTCTCTGTAAGATCGTTCTGCACCCCTGTCTCAAAGCTCTGCTTATTGCAACGATCCTTCTGCACCCCAGAGTCCAACCTCTGCTCTATGAAACAAAATTTTGCACCTCAATCTCCAAGCTCTGCTCTCTACAACAGTCCTTCTGCACCCCAGTCTCCACCTTCTGCTCTCTCTAAGAGTCCTTCTGCAACTCAGTCTCCAACATCTACTCTCTTCAACATTCTTTCTGCAGCCCAGTCTCCATCTTCTGCTCTCTGCAACAGTCCTTCTGCACCCCAGTCTCCAACCTCTGCTCTCTGCAAGAGTCTTTCTGCTTCCTAGTCTCCAAACTCTGCTCTCTGTAACAATCCTTCTGCACCTCAGTCTCCAAACTCTGTTCTCTGGAATGGTCCTTCTGCACCTCAGTCTCCAACCTCTATTCTTTGTAACAGTCCTTCTGCACTTCACTCGCAAACCTCTGCTCTCTGTAGGATTTTTGTAAAACACAGTCTCAAACCTCTGCTCTCTGTATCTATTATTCTGCACCTCAGTATCCAACCTCTGCTCTCTGTTCCAGTTTTTCTATACCGCAGTCTCCAAACTATGGTCTCTGTTATGGTCCTTATGCACCCCAATTTCCAACCACTTCTTTCTGTAACAGTCTTTCTGCACCTCAGTCTCCAAACTCTGCTCTTTGTAACAGTTTTTCTACACCTCAGTCTCCAAACTCTGCTCTCTTTAACAGTCCTTCTAAACCTCAGTCTGAAACCTCTGCTCTCTGCACTATCCTTCTGCCCCCCAGTCTCCAATCACTGCTCTCTGTAACATTCGTCCTGCACCACAGTCACCCACCATTCCTCTCTGTAAGATCTTTCTGCAACCCAGCCTCAAAACTCTGCTCTCTGTAGCAGGTCTTATGCACTCCAGTCTCCAAACTCTGCTGTCTGAAACACTCCTTCTGCACGCCAGTCTCCAACCTCTGCTCTCTGCAAAGATCCTTATGCACCCCAGTCTCCAACATCTGCTCTTTGTAACAGTCCTTCTCCAACCCAGTCTACAACCTCTGCTTTCTTCAACGGTCCTTCTGCACCCCAGTCTCCAACATCTGCACTCTGAAACAGTTCTTCAATAAACAATTATTCCACCTCTGCTCTCTGTAACAGTCCTCCTTTATTGCAGTCTCCGAAATCTGCTCTCTGCAACGGTCCTTCTGCACCCCAGTCTCCAACCTCTGCTTTCTGTATCAGTCCTTCTGAACACCAGTCTCCAACCTCTGCTCTTTGTAACAGTCCTTATGCAACTCAGTCACCAAATTCTGCTCTCTGCAACAGTCCTTCTGCACTTAAGTCTCCAAAACCTGCTCCCTGCAACAGTCCTTCTTAATCCCATTCTCCAAACTCTGCTATCTGCAACAGTCCTTCTGCACTGCAGACTCTAACCTCTGCTCTCTGTAACAATGCTTCTTAATCTCTGTCTTCAACTCTGCTCTCTGCAATGGTCCTTCTGCACCACAGTCTTTAACCTCTGTTCGTTTTATCAGTCCTTCTGCACCCCAGTCTCAAACCTCTGATCTCTACTAAGATCCTTCTGCATCCCAGTCTCCAACATCTGTAATCTCCAATATTCTTTCTACACCTCAGTCTGAAAACTCAGTTCTCTGCAACGATCCTTCTGCACCCCAGTCTCCAAACTCTGCTCTCTGTAACAGTCCTATTCCACCTCAATCTCCAACCTATGCTCTCTGTAAGATCCTTCTGGAACCCTGTCTCCAAACTGTGCTCTCTGCAACAGAAATTCTGCACCCCAGTCTCTAAACTCTGCTCTCTGTCACAGTCTTTCTAAACCCCAGTTTCCAACCTCTGTTCTCTGCAACAGTCCTTCTGCACCCCAGTATTCAACTTCTATTCTCTGTAATAATCCTTCTGTACCTCAGTTCCCAAACACTGACCTCTGCAATGGTCCTACTGTACCCCAGTCTATAGCCTCTGCTCTCTGCAACCGTTCTTCTGCACCCAAGTCTCCAACCTCTGCTCTCTGCAACGATCCTTTTGCACACCAGTCTCCAACCTCTGCTTTCTGCAATAATCCTACTGCACCCCAGTCGCTAACCTCTACTCTCTATAACAATCCTCCTGCCCCGCAGTCTCCAAACTCTGCTCTATGTAATATTCTTCTGCAACCGAGTTTCCAAACTCTGCTCTCTGTAATAGCCCTTCTGTACACAGTCTCCAACCTCTGCACTCTGTAAGAGCCTTGTTCACCCCAGTCTCCAAACTCTGCTCTGCATCAGTCATTCGGCACCCCAGTCTCTAAACTCTGCTCTCTTTAACAGTCTTTCTGCATCTCAGTCTCCTAACTCTACTCTCTGCAAGAGTTCTTCTGCACACAAGTCTTCACTCTGAAACAGTTCTTCTCCACTCCAGTCTCCAATCTCTGCTCTCTTTAATAGTCCTCCTGAATTGCAGTCTCCAAACACTGCTGTCTGTAATGGTCCTTCTGCACCTCAGTCCCCAACCTCTGCTTTCTGTATCAGTCCTTCTGCACCCCAGTCTCCAAACTCTGCTATCTGCAACAGTCTTCTGCACCTCAGTCTCCAAATTCTACTCTCTGCATAAGTCCTTCTGCATCCATGTCTCCAAAACCTGCTCCCTGCAACAGTCCTTCTTTACCCCCGTTTCTAATCTCTGCTATCTGCAACAGTCCTTCTGCACACCAGTCTGCAAAATCTTCTCTCTGTAACAGTCCTTCTGCACCTCAGTCTCCAAATTCTGCTTTCTGCAACAGTCATTCTGCACCCAAGTCTCCAACCTCTGCTCTCTGCAACAGTCTTTCTACACCCCAGTCTTCAACCTCTGCTCTGTGTAACATTCTTTGTGCACCCCAGTCTCCGACCTCTGCTCTCTGTAACAGTCCTTCTGCACCATATTCTCTAACATCTTCTCTCTGTTACAGTCTTTGTATACCGCAGTCTCCTACCTCTGCTCATTGTAACGGTCCCTCTGCACCCCAATTACCAAACTCTGCTTTCTGTAACAGTCCTCCTGCACCTCAGTCTGAAACCTCTGCTCTCTGTAACATTCGTCCTGCACCTCAGTCACCAACCTCTGTTCTCTGTAAGATCCTTCTGCGACCCAGCCTCAAAAGTCTACTCTCTATAACAGTCCTTCTGCAACCCAGTCTCCAACCTCTGTTCTCTGTAGCAGGCCTTTTGCAACCAAGTCTCCAAACTCTGCTCTCTGAAACAGTCCTTCTGCACCCCAGTCTCCAACCTCTGCTCTCTTTAACGGTCCTTCTGCACCCCAGGCTCCCAACTCAGCTTTCTGTATCATAATTCTTAAAACGAATCTCTAACGTCTTCTCTGTGTAACAGTCCTTCTTCATCTCAGTCTCCAAACTCTGATCTCTGCATCAGTCCTTCTGCACCCCAGTCTTCAACCTCTGCTTTCTGCAACATTCCTTCTGTACCCCAGGATTTAACCTGTTCTCTCTGTAACAGTCCTTCTGCCCCCAGTCTCTCACCTCTGCTCTCTGTAATGATCCTTCTGCAGCCTAGTCTTCACCTCTGCTCTCTGCAATGATTCTTCTGCAACTTTGTCTCCAACTTCTGCTGTCTTCAATGATCTTCTGCAACTCACTCTTCAAACTCTGTTCTCTGTAACAGTTTTTCTGCACCTAAGTCTACAAACTATGCTCTCTCCAACAGTACTTCTACACTCCAGTCTTCAACCTCTGCTCTGTGTAGCAGTCCTTCTGCAAACTACTTTCCAATCTCTGCTCTCCTCAACGACCCTTCTGCATTCCAGTCTCCAACATCTGCTCTCTGCAACCGTCATTCTGTACCCAAGTCTCCAACCTCTGCTCTCTGCAATGATCCTACTGCACACCAGTCTCCACCCTCTGGTCTCTGCAATAATCTTACTGCACCCCTGTCGCCAACATCTGCTCTCTGTAACAATCCTTCTGCACCACAGTCTCCAAAATCTGCTCTACGTAATATTCTTCTGCAACCCAGTCTCCAAACTCTGCTCTCTGCAACAGCCCTTCTTTACCCAGTCTCCAACCTCTGCTATCTGCAAGAGCCTTCTGAACCTCAGTCTCCAAATTCTACTCTCTGCAAAAGTCCTTCTGCTCCCATATCTCCAACACCTGCTCGCTGCAACAGTCCTTCTTCACCCCAGGTTCCAACCTCTGCTATCTGCAACAGTCCTTCTGCACCACAGTCTATAAACTCTGCTTTCTGCAACAGTCCTTCTACACTCCAGTCTTCAACCTCTGCGCTTTGTAAAAGTCCCTCTGCAACACAGTTTCCAATCTCTGCTCTCTGCAACGATCTTTCTGCATCCCAGTCTCCAACATCTGCTCTCTGCAACCGTCCTTCTGCAACCAAGTCTCCAACCTCTGCTCTCTGCAACGATACTTCTGCACACCAGTCTCCAACCTCTGCTCTCTGCAAAAATCCTACTGCACCCCAGTCGCCAACCTCTGCTGTCTGTAACAATCCTTCTGCACCGCAGTCTGCAAACTCTGCTCTAGGTAATATTTTTCTGCAACCGAGTCTCCAAACTCTGCTCTCTGTAACAGCCCTTCTGTACACAGTCTCCAAACTCTGCTCTTTGTAACAGCCTTCTGCATCTCATTCTCCTAACTCTGCTCTCTGCAACAGTTCTTCTGAACACTAGTCTCCAACGTCTTCACTCTGAAACAGTTCTTCTCCACTCCAGTCTCCAACCTCTGCTCTCTGTAACAGTCCTCCTGTATTGCAGTCTCCAAACACTGCTGTCTGTAATGGTCCTTCTGCACCTCAATCCCCAACCTCTGCTTTCTGTATCAGTCCTTCTGAACCCCAGTCTCGAACCTCTGCTATCTGCAACAGTCTTCTGCACCTAAGTCTCCAAATTCTACTATCTGAAATACTAGTTCTGCACCCATGTCTCCAACACCTGCTCCCTGCATCAGTCCTTCTTCACCCCAGTATCCAAACTCTGCTACCTGAGAAAGTGCTTCTGCACACCAGTCTGCAAACTCTTTTCTCTGTAACAGTCCTTCTGCACCTCAGTCTCCAAATTCTGGTCTCTGCAAAAGTCTTTCTGCACCCAAGTCTCCAACCTCTGCTCTCTGCAACAGTCCTTCTACACCCAAGTCCTCAACCTCTGCTCTGTGTAACAGTCCTTCTGCACCCAAGTCTCCAACCTCTGCTCTCTGTAACAGTGCTTCTGCACCATATTCTCCAACATCTTCTCTCTGTTACAGTCTTTGTATACCGCAGTCTCCAACCTCTGCTCTCTGTAACGGTTCCTATGCACCCCAATTTCCAAACGCTGCTTTCTATTACAGTCCTTCTGCACCTCAGTCACCAAACTCTGCTCTCTGTAACTATCCTTCTGCACCTCAGTCTCCATCCTGTGCTCTCTGTAACAGTCCTTCTGCACCTCAGTCTGAAACCTCTGCTCTCTGCACGATTTTTCTGCACCCAGTCTCCAACCACTGCTCTCTGTAACAGTCGTCCTGCACCTCAGTCACCAACCTCTGCTCTCTGTAAGATCCTTCTGCAACCCAGCCTCAAAACTCTGCTCGCTATAACAGTCCTTCTGAAACCCAGCCTCAAAAGTCTGCTCTCTATAACAGTCCTTCTGCAACCCAGTCTCCAACCTCCGCTCTCTGTAGCAGGCCTTTTGCAACCCCGTCTCCAACCTCTGCTCTCTTTAATGATCCTTCTGCCCCCAGGCTCCCACCTCAGCTTTCTGTATCATAATTCTTCAAACGAATCTCCAACGTCTTCTCTGTGTAACAGTCCTTCTTCATCTCAGTCTCCAAACTCTGCTCTCTACAACAGTCCTTCTGCACCCCAGTCTCCAAACTCTGCTTTCTGCAACATTCCTTCTGTACCCCAGGATTTAACCTGTTCTCTTTGTAACAGTCCTTCTCCACCCCAGTTTCCCACCTCTGCTCTCTGTAATGATCCTTCAGCAGCCCAGTCTCTACCTCTGCTCTCTGCAATGATTCTTCTGCAACTCCATCTCTAACTTCTGCTGTCTTCATCGATCCTTCTACACCTCACTCTTCAAACTCTGCTCTCAGTAACAGTTTTTCTGCACCTCAGTCTCCAAACGCTGCTCTCTGCAACCGTCTTTCTGCACCCCAGTCTCCAACCTCTGCTATCTGCAACGATTTTTCTGCACCCCAGTCTCCAACGTCTCCTCTCCTTAACACTTCTTCTGCACCCCAGTCTCCAATCTCTGTTTGCTGTAAGGTTCTTCTGCACCCCAGTTTCCAAACTCTGCTCTCTGTAACATTCCTTCTCCAACCCAGTCTCCAAACTCTGCTTTCTTCAACGGTCCTGCTGCAACTCAGTCTCCAAACACTGTTCTCTGAAAAACTCATTCTGCTCCCCAATTTCCAATCTCTGCTCTCTGTAACAGTCCTTCTGCACTGCAGTCTCCAAATTCTGCACTCTGTAATTGTCCTTCTGCACCCTAGTCTCCAACCTCTGCTTTCTGTATCAGTCCTTCTGCACAACAGTCTCCAAACTCTGCTCTCTGTTACAGTCCTTCTGCACCTCAGTCTCTAAACTCATCTTTCTGCAAGATCCTTCTGCAACCAAGTGTTCAAACTCTTCTCTCCATAACAGTCTTTCTTCAAACCAGTCTTAAACCTCTGCTCCCTGCAACGATTCTTCTTCACCCCATTCTCCAACCTCTATTCTCTGCAACAGTCATTCTGAACTTCAGTCTCCAACATCTGCTCTCTGCAACAGTCATTCTGCACCTCAGTCTTAAAACTCTGCTCTCTCCAACGATCCTTGTGCACCCCAGTCTCCAAACTCTGCTTTCTGTAACAGTCCTTCTGCACCTCAGTCTTCAACTTCTGCTCTCTGCAACAGGTCTTCTGCATCCCAGTCTTTAACATCTACTCTCTGAAACAGTCCTTCTACACGCCTGTCCAAATGCAGAAGAATGAGACCTGAACTATCGCTCACCCTGCAAAAAATCAACTAAAAATGCATTAAAGATCCAGGCACTAGACCAGAAATTATACAGTTTCAAGGAAAAAACAAAGTCAATACTCCAACCTACAGGCATAGGCAATGACTTACTCAATAGGATGCTAAAGCTCAGGAGATAACACCAAAAGTTAGCTAATAGGATGGCATCAAATTAAGAAGGTTCTGCCCAGCAAAGGAGACAATTAGAATATGAAGAGAGATCCTATGGAAAGGGAGAAAATATTTATGAGGTGCTCTTCTAAAAGAGGATGAATATTCAGAATATTAATAAAGAACTCATAAAACTTAACATCAAACCCACAATTATTAAATAACCCATTTATCAAATAAACCAATTACCAAATGCGAAACTAAATGAACTAAACAGACACGTCTTAGAATAAAATATGTGAGTGGCCAACAAATATATGAAAATACTTGCAAATCAAGACTACCCTGAGATTTCATCTCACTTCAGTGACAAAGGCAACCACCAAGAATACAAACAGAAATGAGTGTGACAAAAAGAGAATTGAAGAGAAAGGAGCACTCTCACCCTGTTGGTGGGCATGTAAATCAGCACAACCACCACGGAAATCGGGATAGAGGCTCCACATTAGTAGCCATGGACCACCCTGCGACCCAGCTCTACCTCTGCTTGGTATTTATCACATCGGATCAAAGTCATCATACTATAATGACACATACATGCCCATGAACCAGCCGAGGTGACATCAGTGGACGAATGGATAAAGAACATCTGGTATATGCACACTGGAAGTTCATTCAGCCATAAAGAAGAACGACATTATGTCATGCTGGAAGATGGATGGATCTTCAGAACATTAAGGGAAATAAGAAACTCAGAAAGTTAAGGGCCGTATGTTTTTCCTCTGTTAAAGCTAGAGGAAGAAAAGGAAGGAAATTTGGGAAGGGAGTCTCATCGTGAAAGTTGAAGGAAGATCAATAGAGTCAAGGCACCAGGGAGGAGGTGAGGAAAAGGGAAATAATGGAATGATATTGGCCAAAGTTCACGGTTATTTTGTGTGCATGTTCAAATATGTGTCAACAAATTCCACCATTATGGACCACTACAATACACCAATGAAGTGTGAAAAGAAGAGTTTCACATTACATGGGACAGGCACTATTCTAGGAGGGTGCCCATTTTTTCCCATCTATAAATACCATGATCATTTACCACTGTCAAAAATCTCTACAGTTTCGAATGTTCTGATCACTGCTCCACCACATGGCCTCTTCTACTTCAGGGTCCCATTATTCTCACTGAAATCAGGGAGCCCGTTTCAGTGATGCCATCTGTTAATGTCTTCCCAGGCTGCGGAGGACAGCGGCTGTGGGTTTCACAAGAATCTGGTGCTGCCTTCTGAACGCATGTCCACGAGGCCTTGGCGAAGGCTGGTGCTCCAGGCCCTTCTCCAGATCCAGCTGTGAGGCCAGGGAAGGGGTCACATAACACGCCATCCAACACTTTATTTATTTCTGATCACCATCCTCTCCATTATTCCATGATCATATTGGTCATTGAACTTAAGCAAACACTGAGTCCAGATTTCAGTCCATCAACCAAAGAGAGTCTAATAGCCACTCCCCGTGGCTCAGGAAAATCCTTGGCCCTAACATTTCTGGTGATTACGTCCCTGTGACTGCATTCAAGATGATCCAGCAATATGTCCTGACTTTTTTGGTCTAGAAGACTCAAACAAATTTTTTTATATATTCTTAAAGCTCCTATTCACAAAATACAGTAAAATATTTACCTTTTATTTTGGTGTAACCCTTATACACTCCTGGGCAATATTTTATATTCTTACCTGAGGCGTTCTAGGATCAGACCCCAATTAAGAGTCTGGTGACAATGTGGGATGATGGATGAGCATCTTAAAGACAATTGGGCTGGCGATGTGGCTCAAGCAGTAGTGCGCTTGCCTGGCACGCGTATGGCCCGGGTTCAATCCTCAGCACCACATACCAACAAAGATGTTGTGTCCGCTGAGAACTAGAAAATAAATATTAAAAATTCTCTCCCTCTCTCTCTCTCTCTCTCTCTCTCTCTCTCTCTCTCTTCCCTCTCCTCTCCTCTTCTCTCCTATCCTCTCTCACTCTCTCTTAAATAAAAAAAAGACAACTGCCCAGGTAGAGTAACCACAGGGTCTTCAATTTAGAAAAAGCTAGTCTCCTCGGGAGAGGAGGGGCTGCTTCTGACAGCAAAGAGGTTTAATGGAGATTTCAGGGTTCAAGGCTCTGAGATTTGTCTAATTCCACTGGTATTTGGCATTCTAATTAACAGGGTCTCAATCATTCCCCCATTAATGTCCTAATTGACATAAGAGTGACCTGGAGAAATTGTGGATTTATAATTTTCTTTGTACTTCTGCAATTTGGAGAATTGGATGTTTTATTCTGATATTAACCTTTATCAGTTTCCAGAGAGAAAATATTTCTGATGATCTGAACCTGACTTGAAGGAGAAATATAATGCTTGAACCTATCATTTTCTTTCTGTAAGTCTCCCACTCCAGTCAGTAACATCAGTCTCTAGTCATGTTGTAATGTTCATTCCCACCGTGAAGGTCGATGGTGTTATTCCAAAGCTCAGTTTTCTATAGACATTTGATTTCAGGCCACAATAACTTAAAGTCTCTGTTGGGTCATTGAACACCAGGAATTATCAGGTCTCCATTCCCATGGGCTGTGACATCATCAACATATTCAATTCTCTCAGGTCAGACATCCAACCTACCTCCACAGATCTATTATCTAGAACCATCTCTGATGTAAACCACTATTGTGGTCAGTGCCACCGTGGTAAGGTAGAGATAAAGAACGACTCTTGATGTCTTAGGGTAGAGGAAGTTGACACAGAAAAAAGTTATAAAATGGTTGGGAGATCTGGAAGAAAAAAGGAAAATAGGGCAGGTGACACCACCCCATATATGGAAACCCTAACATCTCTAGAAAGAGATGCTCATTCCACGCTACTGTGACCCACATTAAGGAACAGCTGTCTATGAGCCTGCACATACAGCTCCTGGCACCAAGGAGATTAGTTCCTGCCTCTACAGGGCTGGTTTGCTGCTGCTGCTATGGGATCCAAAAGAACCCGCTTTCTTCCTTTCCTTTATTTCTCTCTGCCTAGTGTTTGGCTGATCTTAAAACAACCTCCTAAAATGGAGGCCTGCAGGCAGAGGAGTGTGGGAAACGAGATTCTCGTACTTTCTGTCCCTCTGGTGTGGGGAGAACACAGAAGGACAGAGATGGTGCTGAACAAGGTGTCCGACAAACTTGAACCTGAAAGTGGGAAAAGGGTGTTTGTGAAAAGAAAGGAGAGAAAGGAGTCTCAAAAATTTTAAAAGCCGGAGTTGGAGTTGAAGCTCCAAATACAGACTCTCTAACCAGGTGCCTACAAGTCCCTGGGAGGCATCTTATTTCAGATGACTGTATACTCCAGTTTGAAGATTGGTCTAGACTTTTATTGTGCAAAGGGATGCACACCCTTGAGCCAGCTTCCTCAGGGCACTCTGGACCTCGTTGCTTCTCAGCCTGTGAATGATGGGGCACAACAGGGGGCTCACCACACAGAAAAACACAGAGACCAGGGTGTCCATGTCCAGCCTTCTCTGGGCCTGTCATAGTGGAAGTTGGCTGTTCCATAAATGACCACCACGACAGTGAGGGAGGACGCACAGGTGGAGAAGGCCTTCCTCCTGCGCATCACTGTGATGAATTCTTTATTGTATGTCTGTTATTTCATCCTGGGGAGGATGGCCACAATGATGAGTGCGTAGGAGCCTGCAGTGAAGAGGCAGGGGCTCAGGCCCATGGTGGCACTGACCACATGGAGCGCAGACTCGTTGACAGAGGTGTCTGAGCAGGAGAGCTTCAGGAGCAATGGGGTGTCACAGAGAAAGTGGCTGAACTGGTGGGGCCCACACAGAGTGAGTGTGATGGCCAGCACAGTGTGTGACCAAATTCATCAGCCCACACAGCCAGAACCCAGTCACCTGGCCAACACAGACCTTCACACTCATAATGACTGGGTACTGAGGAGGACGGCAGGTGGCCACACAGCAGTCATACTGGCCACACAGCCAGTAAGAAGCCTTCTGTGCCAGCACTTGTCACCAAGAAGAAGATCTGGGAAAGGCAGCCCTTATAAGAAATGGCCTTCTTCTCCCATAAAAAGTTCACCAGCAGTACTGGGAGTGTGGTGGACGTTTAGCAGACTTCCAAGAAGCTCAAATTGCTAAGGAAAAAGTACATTGGAGTGTGGAGAGCAGGACTGACCCTGGTGGCCACTATTATGAGCATGTTCCCCAGGAGAGTGGTCAGGTAGATGACCAGAAAGAGCAGAAAAAACAAGCCCTGTAGGTTGGAGTGGTTGGAAAATCCCAAGATTATGAATTCAGTGACAAATGATTGATTTCTCATTTCCAATGCTATCATAGCTACAAAACAGACAAAAATAGACCATGATGAGAATGGACTGAGAGCACCCCAAACAGGCTTGTTAATCTGCAGCAACATGGCAAATAATATTGTATACAGAGATGCCTACACTCTGGAAAGAGACGTATAGAAGTGACTTTAGAGAGAGCATAACTTCTCAGACTTTTGCATGGGTGCTTTTTTGTAAGAATAAATGGAGACTTGGTCAAAATGCACGACCAGCTATCAACCCCTGTGTCTCATTGAATCTGCAGTATCTCCCTCCTAACACTGTGCTTCACTGTGATGAATTTTTTTTGTATGTCTGTTATTTCAAGTAATAAGTTTTCATTGTGGAAAAATTAGAAAAATGCAGAAAGTTATTCAGAAGAATAGAAGAGGTCACAAAATCAAAGCTCTCTTTGCATTCATCCCATTCCACCTCTATCTATCTTTAAAATATCCAAAGCAAAATTTCCTAATATTGTTGTACTCTATTTAGTTGTTTGCCTTGTAATCTTAATTTCCTAACATGAAATTAAGTTAATATCTCCCTTTTTATTGAACATAGAAACCTTCCATTCCATTTACTATCATAAATATTGGAATAGAAGCTTTCATACATATGTATCTGTTATCATCTCTGATTATTTCTTAAAAGTAAAATTATAAGTCACCTGCTTTTACATACATTTATCTATTTTTTTCAGTAGAAACTTTTATTTTTTTAAGTTCTATAAGATACAATAAATTTTGACAAATGATATATACTTAGGTATTTTTCTTCTTTTGTAACATAAGATTTACCTCACCAAACATTACATTTCCTGAAAAAAAATGATTGATACAATTACTGATTTTCGATCATGTTACCCATGCTAATCAGTGATCCATTGTTTTGAACTAAAATTTCTGTTTCTTTTTCAATCTTAAATGAAAAATATTATAGTAAAACTGTAGGCTCTTGAAGAATTCTCAGTATTCTACTGTTATTTTCAGTCAATGCATGTTAGTGGACTAGTGGGAAAAAGAGAAGGGTTTTCTGATGTTTCCAGGAAGCCCTGCCTTAGGTACTGTAAACTCAGTCACAGGGGTATGGCCTTCACAGTGACCCACTTTCTAGCAATATGGCTGAGCCTAGTTCTTATTCCTCCCGATGTTAGACATTTCGGCCTCTTTCTTTCATAGCTGCAAAGGTTTTCTGTTGAGTGTCCCAATGTAACAGTTTCTGTTACTCTTGCCCCTGAAGATTACAGCTTTTGTTCTATGCAAAAAATCAGAAAATGGGTCTGGGAGGAGTTTTGGCTGCTTTTGCTGCTCTTTGTCCCTCCACCTATCCAAGAAATGATACCGTTAAAGACACTTTCTCAGAATACTTCCCTATCTTCCTGGGAGCATTTGGTGGAATCCATAGAGACAAAGAAAAAAAAATACAAACATCTTATGTCTATAGCCCTCTAGGTCTTTATGCTTTTAAACCAGTCTACACTTAGTCTTTAGCAATCCATTAACTATTATTTATTTGAGTTTTTTTTATAAACAAACTCCTATGTATCTAGTGGGTTCTCCCATAGTTAAAAAAATGCCTGGATTATTTTGTTTGCTTATCTCCCCAGACTTCGGTTAGTTGTTTACCTTATAATGTTCATCCCTAATAAAGTCAAGGAAAGTCATTAATTTGCATTTTCTTCTGCTCTTTTTGGTTATTATAATGATGAAAACAACATGCTTTCTAGCTATTTCGATAGATACTCAAGGTGAAATTTGAAGTCTATACACTTATTTTTCAAAAATATTTAGTAATTTCTAATTTAGTTAAATATGTAGTTATTCTATTCAAAAGAATCCTATTCTAGCATATTTCCATGGAAATTAATGCACAGTTCACAAAAATTCTTGTGAAAAAATTCATAATAACTCAAACAAATATTATGCCTTCAAAAGAAGGGCAGAAGACAAATCACGGTTTATCATGCAGTGGAATAATGCAGTTACTTTAGAAACACAAATACTGGAACATTAATAACATTGAAAATCTAAAAAAAATTTTCTGGGTGAAAGAAGCCAGATACAAAATATATACTGTATGTTTCTTTTAAATAAAGTTAAAAAATTAGCAAAACAACTATAATGGTCAAGTAATAATGGTGGTCTTTTTTTTTTTTGAGCTCAGGGGTGATATCAGTTGAAGCATGAAGGAATTTTCTAAAGTGATGGAAATGTTTTATATCCTGATTTTTGGTAGTTCACATATATGTAAAATATTATAAACCTGTACACTTTAGATCTGTGCATTTTTTGAGTACAAATTATAGTTCAATTTTTAAAAATATCCTAATTTTTAAAATAAGTAATTAATGGGGAAGAGTGGTACCTGCCTGTAATCCCAGGTACTTGGGAGACTAAGGCAGGGGATCATAAATTTGAAACTCTGCAAGGCCCCCCACAACAAATAATTGAAAGGGCTGGAGATATAGCTTCATGGTGGAGTGCCACTGGGTTCAATCCCCAGTACTGCAGTAAGTAATTAAGTAAGTAAATAAGTAAATTGATAAATAGCATGTTTTCAAGATTCCAAATCTCAGCGCCTTAAGAAGCTTAAAGTATTTAAATTTCAATAGAAAATCGGTACTTCAGTTAAGCACAACTAATTTTAAAATCTAAATATAAACAAAATAAAATAAATAAGTCTAGTGTCTTAAAAGAAGAACTTTTTTTTTTTTTTTGCTTTGGCAATGAATGAAATGTTTTGCTTACTAACCTTAGAGATTCATTTCCTCAAACGAAAAAAACCATCGGCTCAGTTCCCACAGAACAAGCAGCTCTGCATCTTTCTTTCCCAATCAGTCATCTCAAAGTCAGGTGACCGAGAATGAAGTCACTTATGAGTGACCCCAAAATATAATATTTCTAAAGGAGGGGGGTTGTGTATGAAGTATATTACTCACAAGCTTCAGGGATTTATTACAGTTAATAAATTGCTTGCAACTCCCCTCCCCAAGCATCCATGTGTTGTAAGATAAAGATAAAAAACCCTAGTTAGTGAATGAATACGTTTCTAAACATAACTTCTTCTTCTTTTTTTTTTAATGTGGCTCTTAATATATTTGCTGAATGTGTACAAAAGGTAATCAGATATAAAGAATTATCTTTGTTCATTTAAGACCAGTTTTAATTAGGGATATGTGTGATGAAATCATTACCGTATCTAAACTGAGAGCATTTGAAAAATAATTTTTATTTAGTTTCGCAAAGGTGTATTTAGGTTGATAAAATAATACAAAAAAAGAAAATCAATATGTCAATCAATGGAAGGGTAACTGATGTGATACAGCAATCTGTATACGGGGTAAAGTTGGGAGTTCATAACCCACTTGAATCAAACTGTGAAAGATGATGTATTAAGAACTGTGTAATGTTTTGAAGGACCAACATAACTTTTTCTACAATAATGATTTTTATTTAAACAGATATTTTGGTAGGTCTATTGTTATGCTATATTGTATCATAATAGGTCTGTAATCTAGCTACTCAAGAAGCTGAGGCAGGAGGATCACAAATTCAGGGACAACCTGGGCAAGACCCTGTCTCAAAACAAAATTTTTAAAAGGGTTGGGCTTTGGCTTAGTGGTAGAACATTGTTTAGTGTGCAGGAGGCTCCGGGTTCAATCTGCAGTACGACACCCACACAGACACAAAGTAAAAATTACTATCTAGTGGGAAATGAACAAAGAAATGTGGCATTTTCATTAGATGGAAATCAGTCACAATAAGGAGGAATAAACTAAAATACTAACACAAGCTACACTCCACCTGCCCACACTCCTCTCAGTACAGTGGGCCTTTCAGATAATTAACCCACAAAATGGATGGATCCACAGATTAGGTAACAAGTCTCACAGTCTAATCATTTCACCTCTGAACACTGCTACTGTGGCTGACCATGAGCTTTTGGTGGGGGGATACCTTATTTCTATAAGCCATAATAGTCTCTACATTCCATTTGCTTTGGTTAGAATACCTTCATGTCATCTGGGAGAGTAATCGGGTGCCAAAACAAGATTAAAAGGAAATATCTGGTAACTGAAGATGTGACATTTGGAGCTTGGGGAAAAGCTCTGAAGAGGAGCCCTGGGTGGAGCACTTTAAAATCCTGGTGACGAAGACACAAGAGGGCACCTAGTATGTGGGGTAGCTGAGTGGCAGTGGGATCACTCATTAAAACATAAAAAATAAAATGAGAAGGAGCATGTCTGGGGAGAGGAAAGAAGGAAAGGAGGTTGGGCCTGGAGTCTGGATACCTGCGGGGTCTCCCCAAGAAGATTCCAGGAGGCAGCGAGACAGGTTCCTAGGAGATAGGCCTGAGAGTCATGGCTTAGAGTGACTGTGGAAGTCACAGGTGCTCATAAAGCCAAAAGAGAGCAGGGTGAGGAGAGAGGGGCTGATGGACTGTGCGGAAAATAAGGTGTCCAGAAGGAGGCTCACCAGCTATCAGAAATCATTCTGCACCACAGTGTCAAAGCTCTGCTCTCTGTACAAAGCCTTCTGCACCCCAGAATAAAACCTCTGCTCTCTATAACAGTCCTTCTGCACCCCAGTCTACAGTCTCTGGTCCCTGCAACAATCCTTTTCCATCCCAGTCTCCAAGTTCTGCTCTCTGGAAAACTCTTTCTGCACCCCAGTCTCGAACATCTGCTCTCTGCAACAGTCGTTCTGCACCTCAGTCTGAAAACTCTGCTCTCTGCAACAATCATTATGCACCCCAGTCTCCAACCTTTGCTCCCTGCAAGAAAACTTCTGCACCTTATTCTCCAAGTTCTGCTCTCCGTAAGAGTCCTTTTGCACCCCACTCTCAAACATCTGCTCTCTGCAACAGTCCTTCTGCACCTAAGTCTGAAAACTCTGCTCTCTGCTACAATCATTCTGCAACCAAGTCTCCAAACTCTGCTCTCTGTACCAGTCCTTGTGCACCTCAGTCTCCAAACTCTGCTCTCTATTATATCCTTCTGCACACCAGTCTACAAACTGTGCTATCTGTAACAGGCCTTCTTCACCCCAGTCTCCAACCTCTTCTCTCTGAAACGATCATTCTGCACCTCAGTCTCAAACCTCTCTTCTCTGCAACAGTCCTTCTGCACCTCAGTCTCCAAACTCTGCTCTATGTAACATCCTTTGCACCCCAGTCTCAAAACTCTGCTCTCTGTAACAGTCCTTCTGCACCCCAGTATCCAACCTCTGCTCTCTGTAACAAACCTTCTGCACCTCAGTCTCAAAACTCTGCTCTGTGCAACGGTTCTTCTGCACCTTAGTCTCCAACCTCTGATCTCTGCAACAGTCCTTCTGCACCCCAGTCTCCAACCTCTGCTCTCTGTAACAGTCCTTCTGCACCCCAGCCTCCAAACTCTGCTTTGTGTATCAGTTGTTCTGCAACCCAGAATCCAAACTCTGCTCTCTGTAACAGTCCTTCTGCACCTCAGTCTTCAACCTCTGCTCTCTGTAACAGTCCTTCTGCACCCCAGTGTCAAATCTATGCTCTCTGCAACATTCCTTCTGCACCCCAGTATCCAACCTATGCTCTCTGTAACTGTCCTTCTGCACCCCAGTATCCAACCTCTGCTCTCTGTAAGATCCTTCTGAACCTCTGTCTCCAACCTCTGCACTCTGAAACGATACTTCTGCACCCCAGTCTTCAAACTCTGCTCTCTGTAACAGTCCTTCTGCACCTCAGTCTCTAACCTCGCCTCTCTGTAAAAATCTTTCTGCAACTCAATTTCCAACCTCGGGTCTCCGTAACAGTCCTTCTGCACCTCAGTATCCAACCTCTGCTCTCTGTAATTATCCTTCTGCACCTCAGTCTCCAAACAATGCTCTCTGTAACAGGCCTTCTGCACTGCAGTCTCCAACCTCTGCTCTCTGTAACAGTTCTTCTGCACCCCAGTCTCCAAGTTCTACTCTCTGTTACACTCCTGTTGCACTGGAATCAAACCTCTGCACTCTGTAACAATACTTCTGAACCCCAATCTCAAAACTCTGCTCTCTTTAACAGTTCTTCTGAACCAGAATATCCAAACTCTGCTCTCTGTAACACTCCTTATGCAATCCAGTCTTCATCCTCTGCTCTTTGTAAAAATCCTTCTGCACCCCAGTCTCCAACCTCTGCTCTCTGTAAAAGTCCTTCTGCACCTCAGTCTTCAACCTTGCTCTCTGTAACGATCCTTCTGCACCTCAGGATAAAACCTCTGCTCTCTGTAACAGTCCTTCTGCATCCCAGTCTCCAACATCTGCTCTCTGCAATGATCCTTCTTCTCCCCAGGCTCCAACCTCTGCTCTCTGCAATGGTCCTTCTGCACCCCAGTCTCCAAACTCTGCTCTCTGTAACAGTCCTTATGTACCGCAGTCTCCAACTTCTTCTCTCTGTAACGGTCATTCTGCACCCCAATTGCCAACCTCTTCTTTCTATAATAGTGCTTCTGTACCTCAGACTCCAACTTATGCTCTTTGTAACAGTCAATCTGCAACTCAGTCTGAAACCTCTGCTCTCTGCAACGATCCTTCTGTACCTCAGTCTCCGAACTGTGCTATCTGTAAAAGTTTTTCTGCACCCCAGTCTCCAACCTCTGCTCTCTTTAAAACGCCTTCTGCACTCCAGTTTCCAAACTCTACTCTCTGTAACAGACGTTCTGCTCTCCAGTCTCCAACCTCTTCTCTCTGCAACGATCTTTGTGCGCCTCAGTTTCCAAACTCTACTCTCTGCAACAGTTATTCTGCACCCCAGTCTCTAAACTCTGCTCTCTGTAAGATTATTCTGCACCTCAGTCTCCAACCTTTGCTCTCTGTAACAGTCTATATGCACCCCAGTATCCAACCTCTGTTATCTATAACAATCTTAGGCACCTAAATCTGCAACTTTAGCTCTCTGCATCGGTCCTTCTGCACCCCAGTCTCCAAACTCTTCTCTCTGCAATGATTCTTCTGTACCTCAGTCTCCAACCTCTGCTCTCTGCAACAGTCTTTCTGCACCCCAGTCTCCAACCTCTGCTCTCTGTAAAATCCTTCTGTACCCCGTTTTCCAAACTTTGCTCTCTCTAACAGTCATTCTGCACCTCAGTCTCCGAACTCATCCCTCTTCAACGGCCCTTCTGCACCCCAGTATTCAACTTCTGTTCTCTGCAGCAGTCCTTCTGCACCCCAAGCTACAAACTCTTCTACCTGTAACAGTCCTTCTGCACCCCAGTCTCCAAACTCTACTTTCCGTATCAGTTATTCTGCACCCCAGTTTAAAACCTCTGCTCTCTGTAACAGTCCTTATGCACCTCAGTCTCCAAACTCTGCTCTCTGCAACAGTCCTTCTGCACCCCAGTCTCCAACCTCTGCTCTCTGCAAAAATTATTCAACAAACCAGTCTCCAACATCTGCTCTCTGCAACAATCCTTCTGCATCCCAGTCTCCAATGTCTGCTCTCTGCAACAGTCCTTCTACATACCAGTCTCAAACCACTGGTCTCTGCTACAGTCTTTCTGCACCCCAGTCTCCAACCTCTGCTCTCTGCAACATCTCTTCTGCACCCCAGTCTTTAAACTGTGCTCTCTGTAACTATCCTACTGCACCCCGGTCTCCAAACTCTGCTCTCTGTAGCGGTCCTTCTGCACCTCAGTCTCCAACCTCTGCTCTCTGCAACGATCCTTCTGCACCCCAGTCTCCAATGTCTGTTTTCTGCAACAGTCCTTCTGACCCCAGTCTCCAACCTCTGCTCTCTGTAACAGTCTATATGCACCCCAGTATCCAACCTCTGTTCTCTGTAACAATCTTAGGCACCTAAATCTGCAACTTTAGCTCTCTGCATCAGTCCTTCTGCACCCCAGTCTCCAAACTCTTCTCTCTGCAACGATTCTTCTGTACCTCAGTCTCCAACCTCTGCTCTCTGCAACAGTCTTTCTGCACCCCAGTTTCCAACATCTGCTCTCTGTAAAATCCTTCTGTACCCCGTTTTCCAAACTTTGCTCTCTCTAACAGTCATTCTGCACCTCAGTCTTTGAACTCATCCCTCTTCAACGGCCCTTCTGCACCCCAGTATCCAACTTCTGTTGTCTGCAGCAGTCCTTCTGCACCCCAAGCTACAAACTCTTCTATCTGTAACAGTCCTTCTGCACCCCAGTCTCCAAACTCTACTTTCCGTATCAGTTATTCTGCACCCCAGTTTAAAACCTTTGCTCTCTGAAACAGTCCTTGTGCACCTCAGTCTCCAAACTCTGCTCTCTGCAACAGTCCTTCTGCACCCCAGTCTCCAACCTCTGCTCTCTGCAAAAATTATTCTACAAACCAGTCTCCAACATCTGCTCTCTGCAACAATCCTTCTGCATCCCAGTCTCCAATGTCTGCTCTCTGCAACTGTCCTTCTACATACCAGTCTCAAACCACTGGTCTCTGCTACAGTCTTTCTGCACCCCAGTCTCCAACCTCTGCTCTCTGCAACATCTCTTCTGAACCCCAGTCTTTAAACTGTGCTCTCTGTAACTATCCTACTGCACCCCGGTCTCCAAACTCTGCTCTCTGTAGTGGTCCTTCTGCACCTCAGTCTCCAACCTCTGCTCTCTGCAACGATCCTTCTGCACCCCAGTCTCCAATGTCTGTTTTCTGCAACAGTCCTTCTGACCCCAGTCTCCAGCCACTGCTCTCTGTAACATCCTTCTGCACCCCAGTTTCCAAACTCTGCTCTAGGTGTCATTCCTTCTGCACCTCAGTCTTCACCCTCTTCTCTTTGTAACAGTACTTCTGTACCGTAGTCTCCAAACTCTGCTCACTGCAACATTTCTTCTGCACCCCAGTCTACAAACTGTGCTCTGTGTAACTGTTTTTCTGACCCCAGTCTCCAACCTCTGCTCTCTGTAACGATCCTTCTGCACCTCAGTCTCCAACCTCTGGTCTCTGCAATGATCATTCTGCACCTCAGTTTCCAACATATGCTCTCTGCAACGATCCATCTGCACCCCAGTTTCTAACCTCTGCTCTCTGTAACAGTCCTTCTACACTTCAGTCTCCAACCTCTCCTCTCTGTACCCATTCTTATGCACCTCAGTCTCCAACCTCTGCTCTCTTTAACAGTCCTTCTGCACCTCAGTCTCCAAACTCTGCTCTCTGTAAGAGGCTTTCTGCACCCAAGTCTCTAAACTTTGCTCTCTGTAACAGTTCTTCTGCACCCCAATCTCGAACCTCTGCTCTCTGTAACAATCCTTCTGCACCTCAGTCTCCAATCTCTGCTCTCTGCAACAGTCTTTCCGCACCCATGTCTCCAACCTGTGCTCTCTGTAACTGTCCTGCTGCAATCCAGTCTCCAACCTCTGCACTCTGCAACGATATTTCTGCACCCCAGTCTCCATCCTTTGCTCTCTGTAAGAATTCTTTTGCTCCCCAGTCTCGAACGTCTTATCTCTGTAAAAGTGCTTCTGCACCTCAGTCTTCAAGTTCTGCAATCTGTAACAGTCCTTCTGCACTCCAGTGTCAAACCTCTGCACTCAGAAATTACCTTTCTGCCCCTCAGTCTCCAACCTCTGCTCTCTTTAATAGTCCTTCTGCACCCCAGTATCCAACATTTGCTCCCTGCAAAAATCCTTCTTCTCCCCAGGCTCCAAACTCTGCTCTCTGGAAGGGTATTCATACATCCGAGTTTCCAAAATCTGCTCTCTGTAACAGTCCTTCTGCACCTCAGTCTCCAAACTCTGCTGTCTGAAACTGTCCTTCTGCACCCCTGTCTCCAACCTTTGCTCTCAGTAACAGTTCTTCTGAACCCAAATCTCCAAACTCTGCTCTGTGTAACACTCTTTCTGCACCCCAGTCTCCACCCTCTACTCTTTGTAAAAGCCTTCTGCACCTCAGTCTCCAAACTCTGCTCTCTGTAACAGTCTTCTGCAATCCAGTCCCCAAACTCTGCTTTCTGTAACAGGCCTTCTGCACACCAGTCTCCAACCTCTCCTCTCTGTAACAGGTCTTTTGCACCCCAGTCTCCAAATTTTGCTTTCTGTAACAGGCTTTCTGAACCCCAGTCTCCCTGCAATGATCCTTGTGCACCTCAGTCTCCAAACACTTCTCTCTGCAAGAGTCCTTTTAAACTGCAGTCTCCAAACTCTGCTCTCTGCAACAATCCTTCTGCACCCCAGTCTCCAAACTCTGCTCTCTGTTTCAGTCGTTCTGCACCCCAAGATTCAACATCTGCTCTCTGAAACAGTCCTTCTGCACCTCAGTGTGAAAACTTGGCTCTCTGCAAAAATCCTTCTGCAATCGAGTTTCCAAACTCTGCTGTATGTAACAGTCCTTCTGAACCTCAGTCTACAAAATGCTCTCTGTAAGATCCTTCTGCAACCAACTGTCGAAATTGTGCTATCTTTAAAGGTCCTTCTGCACCCCAGTCTCCAAACTCTGCTCTCCGGAAAATCGTTCTGCACTCAGTCTCCAATCTCTGCTCTCTGTAACATTCCTTCTGAACCCCAGTTTCCAACCTCTTCTCTCTGCAACATCATTCTTCACATCAGTCTTCAATCTGTGCTCTCTGCAACAGTTCTTCTGCACCCTAGTCTCCAACCTTTGCTCTCTGTAACAATCCTTCTGATACTCAGTCTCCAACTTCTGCCCTCTGCAACGGTTCTTCAGAACCCCAGTCTCCACACTCTGTTCTCTGCAACAGTCCTTCTGCACCCCAGTCTCCATCCTCTGCTCTCTTCAACAGTCCTTCTGCACCCCAGTCTCCAACCTCTGCTCTCTGCTACAGTACTTCTGCACCCCAGTCTCCAACATCTGCTCTCTGAATCAGTCATTTTGCACCTCAGTCTCCAACCTCTGCTCTCTGCAGCAGTCCTTTTACACCCCAGTAACCAAAATCTGCTCTGTGTAACGATTCTTCTGCACCTTAGTTTCCAAACTCTGCTCTCTGAAACGAGTCTTCTGCACCCGTCTCCAACCTATGATCTCTGCATCAGTCCTTCTTCACCACAGTCTCCAAACTTTGCTCTATGCCAAAGTTTTTATGCACCCAAGTCTTCAAACTCTGCTGTCTGCAACATTTCTTCTGCACCTCAGTCTCCAACCTGTGCTCTCTGTAACAGTCCTTCTGCACCCCAGTCTCCAGCATCTGCTCTCTGACGATCCTTCTTCTATCCTGTCCCCAAACCCTGCTCTCTGTGAAAGTTATTTTGTATCACAGTCTCCAACCTCTTCTCTTTGTAACGGTCCATCTGCTCCCCAATTGCCAACCTCTGTTTTCTGTAACAGTCCTTCTGCACCCCAGTCTCCAAACTCTTCTCTCTGCACCGATCATTTTACACCTTAGTCTCCAAACGCTGCTCTCTGTAAAAGTCCTTCTGCACCTCAGTCTCCATCCTTTGCTCTCTGTAATTGTCCTTATGCACCGCAGTCTCCAATCTCTGCTCTCTGTACCAATCCTTCTGCAACCCAGTCTCCAACATCTGCTCTCTAACAGGTCTTCTGCAACTCAGTCTCCAAGTCTGCTCTCTGTAACAGGCCTTCTGCACCCCAGTTTCCAACCTCTTCTCTCTGCAACGATTCTTCTGCACCTCAGTATCCAACCTCTGCTCTCTGCAACAGTCCTTCTTCATCCCAGTCTCCAACGTCTGCTCTCTTTAAGATCCTTCTGCAACCTGTTCTCCAGACTTTGCTCTCTGTAACAGTCATTCTGCACCTCAGTCTTCAAACTCATCTTTCTGCAACAGCCCTTCTGCACCCCAGTATCCAACCTCTCTTCTCTGCAGCATTCCTTCTTCACCCTAAACTACTAACTCTGCTCTCGGTAACAGTCATTCTGCACCCCAGTCTCCAAACTCTACTTTCTGTTTCAGTAATTCTGCACCCCAGTCTAAAACCTCTGCTCTCTCTAACAGCCCTTCTGCACCTCAGTCTCTAAACTCTGCTCTCCTCAACAGTCCTTCTGCACCCCAGTCTCAAAACTCTGCTCTGTGCAAAAGTCCTTCTACACACCAGTCTTTAACATCTGCTCTCTGGAAGGATGCTTCTGCATCCCAGTCTCCAAAGTCTGCTCTCTGCAACAGTCCTTCTACACCCCAGTCTCCAACCTCTGCTCTCTGCTACAGTCCTTCTGCACCCCAGTCTCTAACCTCTGCTCTTTTCAACATTTCTTCTTCACCCCATTCTCCAACCTGTACTCTGTAACTATCCTACTGCACCCCGGTCTCTACACTCTGCTCTCTGTAGCGATCCTTCTGCACCTCAGTCTCCAACCTCTGTTCTATGCAACGATCTTTCTGCACTCCAGTCTCCAACGTCTGTTCTCTGCAACAGTCCTTCTGACCCCAGTCTCCAGCCTCTGCTCTCTGTAATATCTTTCTGCACCCATGTTTCCAAACTCTGCTCTCTGTGACATTTATTCTGCACCCCAGTCTCCACCCTCTGCTCTTTGTAAAATTACTTCTGTACCGCAGTCTCAAATCTCTGCTCACTGCAGCATTTCTTCTGCGCCCCAGTCTCCAAACTGTGCTCTCTGTAACTGTCTTTCTGACTCCAGTCTCCAACCTCTGCTCTCTGTAACGATCCTTCTGCACCTCAGTTTCCAACCTCTGCTCTCTAAAACGATCCTTCTACACCACAGATTTCAACCTCTGCACTCTGTAACAGTCCTTCTACAACTACTCTCCAACCTCTTCTCTCTGTACCAATCCTTTGGCACCTAAGTCTCCCACCACTGCTCTCTGTAACAGTCCTTCTGCACCTCAGTCTCCAACCTCTGCACTTTGTAACAGGCGTACTGCACCCCAGTCTCCAACCTCTGCTCTCGGTAACAGTTCTTCTGCACCCCAATCTAGAATCTCTGCTCTCTGTAACAGTCTTTCTGCACCCCAGTCTCCAACATCTTTTCTCTGCAACGATCCTTCTGAACCTCAGTCTCCAATCTCTGCTCTCTGAAACAGTCCTTCTGCACCGCAGTCTCCAGACTCTGCTCTCTGTAAGATCTTTTTGCATCCCTTTCTCCAACCTCTCCTCTCTGTAACAGTCCTTCTGCACACCAGTATCCAACATCTGCTCTCTGTAAAAGTCCTTCTGCACCTCAGTCTCCAACCTTTGCTCTCTGTAATGGTCCTTCTGCATCCTAGTCTCCAACATCTGCTCTCGACAATAATCCTCTGCACCAAAGTCTTCAAACTCTGCTCTCTATAATGGTCCTTCTGCGCCCCAATTGCCAACTTCTGCTTTCTTTTTTTTAATGTTCTATTTTTATACCTTTATATTTTATTTATTTATATGTGGTGCTGAGGACTGAACCCAGTGCCTCACACATGCTAGGAAAGTGCTCTACCACTGAGCTACAACCCCAGCCCGTAACAAACCTCTGCTTTCTGTAACAGTCCTTCTGCACCTCAGATTCCAACCTCTTCTCTCTGTAACAGTCCTTCTAAGCCTCAGTCTGAAACCTCTGCTGTCTGCAACAATCCTTCTGCACCCTAGTTTCCAAACTATGCTATCTGTAACAATCCTTCTGCACCCCAGTCTCCAACCTCTGCTCTCTGTAACAGGTCTTCTGCACCCCAGAGTCCAGACTCTGCTCTCTGTAACAGGCCTTCTGCTCACCAGTCTCCAACCTCTTCTCTCTGCAAGGATTCTTCTGCATTTCAGTCTTCAAACTCTGCTCTCTGCAACAGTCATTGTAAACTGCAGTCTCCAACCTCTGCTCTCTGCAATGATCCTTCTGCATCCCAGTTTCCAACAACTGCTCTCTGCAACAGTACTTCTGCACCCCAGTCTACAACCTCTGCTCTCTGCTACAGTACTTCTACACCCCAGTCTACAACTTCTGCTCTCTGCTACAGTACTTCTACACCCCAGTCTCCAACCTCTGCTCTCTGCAACATTTCTTTTGCACCCAAGTCTAAAACCGGTGCTCTCTGTAACTGTCCTGCTGCAACCCAGTCTCCAAACTCTGCTCTCTGTAGCGATCCTTCTGCACCTCATTCTCCAACCTCTGCTATCTGCAACGATCCTTCTGCACTCCAGTCTCCGTTCTCTGCTCTCTGTAAGAATCTTTTTGCACCCCAGTCTCCGACTTCTCCTCTCTGTAAAAGTCATTCTGCACCTCAGTCTCCAATTTCTGCAATCTGTAACAGTCCTTCTGCACCCCAGTCTCAAACCTCTGCACTCAGAAATGATCTTTCTGCACCTCAGTCTCAAACCTCTGCTCTCTTTAATAGTCCTTCTACACCCCAGTCTCAAACATCTTCTCTCTGCAACGATCCTTCTTCTCCCCAGGCTCCAACATCTGCTCTCTGCAACAGTACTTCTACATCCCAGTTTCCAAAATCTGTTCTCTGTAACTGTCCTTCTGAACCTAAGTCTCCTAACTCTGCTCTCTGAAACAGTCCTTCTGAACCCCTGTCTCCAACCTCTGCTCTCAGTAACAGTTCTTCTGCACCCCATTCTCCAAACTCTGCTCTCTATAGCACTCCTTCTGCACCTCAGTCTCCACCCTTTACTCTCTGTAAAAGTCCTTCTGCACCTCAGTCTCCAACCTCAGCTCTCTGTGAGATCCTTCTGCAACCCATTCTCCAAATGCTGCTCTATGTAACAGTCTTCTGCACCCCAGTCTCCTAACACTGCTCTCTGTAACAAGCCTTCTGCACCCCAGTCTTCAACCTCTGCTCTCTGTAACAGGCCTACTGCACCCCAGTCTCTAACCTGTGCTCTCTGCAATGATCCTTCTACACCCCAGTCTCCAAACTCTACTCTTTTTAACAGTCCTTCTGCACCCCAGGATCCAACATCTGCTCTCTGAAACAGTCCTTCTGCACCTCAGTCTGAAAACTCGGCTCTCTGCAAAAATCCTTCTGCACCCGAGTTTCCAAACTTTGCTCTCTGTAACAGGCAATCTGCACCCTAGTCTCCATCCTCTTCTCCCTGGATAGATCCTTCTTCATCTCAGTCTCCGAAATCTGCTCTCTGCAAGAGTCTGTCTGGACCCCAGTCTCCAACCTCTGCTCTCTGTAAGAATCCTTTTGCACCTCAGTCTCCAACCCCTTCTCTCTTCAACGGTTTTTCTGCATCCCAGTCACCACCCTCTGTTCTCTGCAATAGTTCTTCTGCACCCCGGTCTCCAAACTTTGCTCTCTGTAAAAGTTCTTCTCTACTGCAGTCTCCAAACTCTGCTTCCTGTAACGGTCCTTCTGAACCCCAGTCTCCAACCTCTGCTTTGTGTATCAGTTCTTCTGCACCTCAGTCTCCAACCTCTTTTCTCTGCAGCAGTCTTTTTACACCCCAGGAACCAAACTCTGCTCTGTGTAACGATCCTTCTGCATGATAGTTTCCAACCTCTGCTATCTGCAACGATCCTTCTGCACCCCAGTATCCAACCTCTGCTCCCTGTATCAGTCCTTCTGCACCAGAGTCTCCAAAGTCTGCTCTCTGCATCAGTCCTTATCCACTCAAGTCTCCAAACTCTGCTCTCTGCAACATTTCTTCTGCACCCCAGTCTCCAACCTGACCTCTCTGTAACTGTCCTTCTGCAACTCAGTCTCCAAACTCTGCTCTCTGTAACAGTCCTTCTGCACCTGAGTCTCCAACATCTGCTCTCTGCAACGATCCTTCTTCTACCCAGTCTTCAAACTCTGCTCAGTGTAAAAGTCCTTTTGTATTGCAGTCTCCAACCTCTTTGTATCGGTTCATCTGCACCCCAATTGCCAAACTCTGCTTTTTATAAAAGTCCTTTTGCACCTCAGACTCCAAACTCTCCTCTCTGTAACAGTCCTTCTAAGCCTCAATCTGAAACCTCTGCTCTCTACATCGGTCCTACTATACGCCTGTCTCCAAACTGTGCTATCTGTAACAATCCTTCTGCACACAAGTCTCCATCATCTGCTCTCTGTAAAAGGTCTTCTGCAACCCAGTCTCCAAACACTGCTCTCTGTAACAGTCCTTCTGCACCTCAGTCTCCAACCTCATCACTCTGCAACGGACCTTCTGCTCCCCAGTCTCCAGCCTCTGCTCTCTGCAAGGATCATTCTGCATCCCAGTCTCCAACGTCTGCTCTCTGCAACAGTCCTTCTACACCCCAGTCTCCAACCTTTGCTCTCTGCAACAGTCTTTCTGCATTCCAGTCTCCAACCTCAGCTCTCTGCAACATTTCTTCTACACCCCAGTTTCCAACCTATGCTTTTTGTAACTATCTTACTGCACCCTCGTCTCCAAACTCTGCTCTCTGTAACGATTTTTCTGCACCCCAGTCTCCAAACTCTGCTCTCTGCAACAGTCCTTCTGCACCTCATACTCCAAGATCTGCTCTCTGTGACAGTTCTTCTGCACCTCGGTGTCCAAAATCTGCTCTCTGTAAAATCCTTCTGCACCTCAGTCTCCAACCTCTGCTCTCTGCAATGATCCTTCGGCACCACAGTCTCCAACCTCTGCTTTCTGTAACAGTTGTTCTGAACACCAATCTCCAAACTCTTATCTCTTTAACACTTCTCTGCAACCCAGTCTCCATCCTCTGCTCTCTGTAAGAATCCATTGACACCCCAGTCTCCAACCTCTCCTCTCTTTAAACGTCCTTTTGCACCTCAGTATCCAAACTCTACAATCTGTAACGGTCCTGTTTCACCCCAGTCTCTAACCTCTACTCTCTGAAACGATCCTTCTGCACCTCAGTCTCCAACCTCTGCTCTCTTTAACAGTGCTTCTGCACCCCAGGCTCCAACATCTGCTCTCTGCAACAATCCTTCTTCTCACCAAGCTCCAAGCTCTGCTCTCTGTAAGGGTCCTTTTGCACCCAATTTTTCAACCTCTGCTCTCTGTAACAGTCCTTCTGCACCTCATTCTCCAAACTCTGCTCTCTGCAACAGTCCTTCTGCACCCCAGTCTCTAACTTCTGCTCTCGGTAACAGTTCTTCTCCACCAAAATCTCAAAATTCTGCCCTCTGTAACACTCATTCTGCACCCCAGTCTCCAAACTCTGATCTCTGTAACAATCCTTCTGGACCTCAGTCTCCAACCTCTTCTCTCTGTATCAGTTCTTCTGCACCTCCATCTCCAAATTTGTTCTCTGCAATAGTCCTTCTGCACCCCAGTTCCAACCTCTGCTCTCTGCAACATTTCTTCTGCTCCCCAGTGTTTGAACTGTGCTTTCTGTGACTTTGTTCCTGACTCCAGTATCTAACCTCTGCTCTCTGTAAATATCCTTCTGCACCTCAGGTTCCAACGTATGCTCTCTGCAATGATCCTTCTGCACCCCAATTCCCAACCTCTGCTGTCTGTAACAGTCGTTCTGCACCTCAGTCGCCAACCTCTTCTATCTGTACCAATTTTTCTGCACCCCAGTCTCCAACCTCTGCTCTCTGTAAATGTCCTTCTGCACCTCAGTATCCAACCTCTGCTCTCACTACCAGTCTTTACACACCCCAGTCTCCAGCCTCTGCTCTCTGTAATGATCCATCTGCAACTCAGTCTCCAACCTCTGCTTTTTGTAACAGTCTCTCTGCACCGTAGTCTCCAACATCTGCTGTCTGAAAGGATCCTTCTTCTACCCAGTCTCCACCCTCTCCTCTCTGTAACAGTCCTTTTGTATCACAGTCTCCAACCCCTTCTTTTTGTAATGGTCCTTCTGCTCCCCAATTTCCAGCATCTGCTTTCTCTAACAGTCTTTCTGCACCCCAGTCTCCAACCTCCTCTCTGCAATGATTCTTCTGAACCTCAGACTCCAACCTCTGCTCTCTGCAACAGTCCTTCTGCACCCCAGTCTTCAGACTCTGCTCTCTGGAAGATCATTTTTCATCCCAGTCTCCTAACTCTGCTCTTTGTAGCAGGTCTTCTGCACCCCAGTATCCAAACTCTGCTCTCTTAAAAAAGTCCTTCTGCACCCCAGTCTCCAACCACTGCTCTCTGTAACAATCCTTCGGCACCTAAGTCTCCAACGTCTGCTCTCTGTAACAGTCCTTCTCCACCCCAGTCTCCAACATCTGCTCTCTGCAAAGGTCATTCTGCACCCCAGTCTCCAACATCTGCTCTCTGTAACAGTCCTCCTTTAGTGCATTCTCAAAAATCTGCTCTATGTAAAGGTCTTTCTGCACCCAAGTCTCCAATCTCTGCTTTCTGTAACACTCCTTCTGCACCTCAGTCTCCAAACTCTGCTTTCTGCAACACACCTTCTGCACCTCAGTCTGAAAACTTTGTTCTCTCCAAGGATCCTTCTGTACCACAGTCTCAAAACTCTGCTCTCTGTAACAGTCCTTCTGCACTCCAGTCTCCAACCTCTTCTCTCTGTAACAGGCCTTTTGCACCCCATTCTCTAACCTCTCCTCTCTGTAATAGTGCTTTTTTCACCTTAGAATACAAACTCTGCTCTCTGCAACAGTTTGTCCGAACCCCAGTCTCCAAACTCTGCTTACTGTATTACTCCATCTGCACCACAATTTCCAACATCTGCTCTCTGTAAGAGTCTTTCTGCACCTCAGTCTACAAACTTGGCTTTCTGCAACAGTCCTTCTGCACCAAATCTCCAACCTCTGCCTCTGTAACAGTCCTAATGTAACCCAGTCTCTAACCTCTGCTCTCTGCAACAGTCCTTCTGCACCCCAATGTGAACCTGTGCTCTCGGCTACAGTCCTTATACACCCCAGTGTTCAGCCTGTGCTCTATGCAACAGTCCCTCTGCAACCCAGTCTTTAACATCTGCTCTCTGTAACAATATTTCTGCACCTCAGTCTTCAACCTCTGCTCGCTGCAACGGTTCTTCTGCACCTCATTCTCCAAAAACTACTCTCTGTAAATGTACTTCTGAACCCCTTGTCAAAAGTCTGCTGTCCATAACAGGACTTCTGCACCCAGGTCTCCAACCTCTGTTCTTTAAAACAATCCTTCTGCACCCCAGTCTCAAAATTTTGCTCTCTACAACGATCCTTCTGCACCCCACTCTCCAACATCTGCTATCTGTAACAGGCCTTTTGCTCACAAATCTCCCACCTCTACTCTCTGTAACAGTGCTTTTGCACCTCAGTCTCCAACTTCTGCTCTCTGCAACAGTCTTTTTACACCTAAGTTTCCAAACTCAGCTCTCTGCATTGATCCTTCTGCACTTCAGTCTCGAAACTCTACTCTCTGAAACAGTCATTCTGCACCCCAGTCTCCAACCTCTGCTCTCTGCAACACTGCTTGTAAACCCCAGTCTCCAAACTCTGCTCTATGCAACAGTTCTTTTGCACCCAAGGCTCCAACTTCTGTTCTCTGTAACAATCCTTCTTCACCTCAGTTACCAAACTGTTATCTCTACAATGGTCCTTCTGCACCACAGTCTCCAACCTCTGCTCTCTGTAACAGTCCTGCTACACCTCGGTCTACAAACTCTGCTCTTTGTAAGATCTTTTGCAACCTTGTCTAAAAACTCTGCTCTCTGTAGAAGTTCTTCTGCACCCCAGTCTCCAACCTCTGCTCTCTGTAACAGGCCTTCTGTCCGGGAGACTCCAACCTCTGCTACCTGTAATGGTCCTTCTGCACCCCAGTCTCCAACCTCTGCTCTCTGTAACAATCCTTCTGCACCCCAGTCTCCAACCTCTGCTCTCTGCAATGATCCTTTTGCACCCCAGTCTCCAAACTCTGCTCTCTGTAAGAGTCTTTCTGCACATAAGATTCCAACTCTGCTCTCTGCAACAGTCCTTTTGCACCTCATGTCCCACCTTTACTCTCTGCAACAGTCCTTCTGAACCCCAGTCTCCAAACTCTGCTCTCTGCAATGATCCTTCTGGACCCCAGTCTCCAACCTCTGCTCTCTGTAACAAATTTTCTGCACCACAGTCTCCGAACTCTGCTCTCTGTAAGATCCTTCTGCACTTCAGTTTTCAAACTCTGCTCTCTGTAACATTCATTCTCCAGCCCAGTCTTTAACCTCTGCCTTCTACAAGTGTCCTGCGGCACCCCAGTTTCCAACCTCTTTCCTCTGCAACAGTCCTTGTGCTCCCCAGTCTCCAACCTCTGCTCTCCAACAGTGTTTCAGCACCCCAGTCTCCAAACTCTGCTTTCTGGATCAGTCCATTTGAACCTCAGTCTCAAACCTCTGCTCTCTGTATCTATCCTTCTGCACTTCAGTCTCCAAACTATGCTCTCTGTAACATGCCTTCTGCACCCCAGTCTCCAACCTCTGCTCTCTGTAACAGTCCTACTGCAACTCAGTCTCCAAACTCTGCTCTCTGTAACAGTGCTTCTACAACTCAGTCTTCAACCTCTTCTCTCTGTAACAGTTCTACTGAACCTCAGTCTGACACCTCTGCTCTATTCACGATCCTTCTGCACCCCAGTCTCCAAACACTTCTCTCTGTAACAGTCCACCTGCACCTCAGTCTCCAACCTATGCTCTCTGTAAGAACCTTCAGCAACCCAGTCTCCAAACTCTGCTCTCTATAACTGTGCTTCTGCACCCAGTCTCCAACCTTTCCTCCCTGTAAGAGGCCTTCTGCACGCCAGTCTCCAGACTCTTCTCTCTGTAGCAGGACTTCTGCACCCCAGTCTCCAACCTCTGCTCTCTGCAATGATCATACTGCACCTCAGTCTCAAACCTCTGATCTCTGCAAGTTTCCTTCTGCACCTCAGTCTCCAAATTCTGCTCTCTGTAAGATCCTTCTGTACCTTTGTATCCAACCCCTGCTCTCTGTAACAGTCCTTCTGCATCCAAGTCTCCAAAACTCTGCTCTCTGTAACAGTCTTTCTGCACACCAGTCTGCAACCTCTGCTCTCTACAACAGTCCTTCTGCACCCAAGTTACCAAAATCTGCTCTCTGCAACAGTCCTTCTGTGTCCCAGTCTCCAACATATTCTTTGTAAAACAGTTTTTCTGCACCTCAGTCTCAAAACCCTGCTCTCTGCAACGACCCTTCTGCACCCCAGTCTCCAACCTCTGCTCTCTGTAACAGTCCTTCAGCTCCTCAGTCTCCCAACTCTGCTCTCTGTAAGATTCTTCTGCAACCCAGTTTTTAAACTCTGCACTCTGTAACAGTCCTTCTGCAAAATACTCTCTAACCTCTGCTCTCTGTAAGAGACATTCTGCACCCCAGTCTCCAACGTCTACTCTCTGCAACGATTCTTCTCCACCCCAGTCTCCAACATCTGATCTCTGTAACACTCCTTTTGAACCCCAGTCTCCAAACTCTGCTCTATGTAAGATCCATCTGAACCCCAGTCTCCAAACTCTACTCTCTGTAACAGTCCTTCTGCACCCCAGTCTCTAAACTCTTCACTTTCAAACAGTCCTTCTGCACCTCAGTATCCAACCTCTGCTCTGTGTAACAGTCCTTCTGCACCCCAGTTTCTAAAATCTGCTCTCTTGAACGATCCTTCTGCACCACAGTCTCCAACCTCTGCTCTCTGTCAGATCTTTCTGTCTTCCAGTTTCAATACTCTGCTCTCTGTAACATTCCTTCTGCATACCAGTCTAAAAACTCTGTCCTCTACAACAGTTTTCTGCTCCCCAGACTCTGAGTTCTGCTCTCTGTAACAGTCCTTCTGTACCGCAGTCTCCAACCTCTGCTCTTTGTAACGATCCGTCTACACCCCAGTCTCCATCTCTGCTTTCTGTATCAGTCTGTCTTAACCCCAGTCTCCAACCTCTGTTCTCTGTATCTATCTTTCTGCACCTCAGTCTCCATCCTGTGCTCTATGTAAGAGTCTTTCTGCACCCCAGTCTCCAACCTCTGCTCTCGGTAACAGACCTATACCACAGTCTCCAAACTCTTCTCCCTGTAATGGTCCTTCTGCAGCCCAATTTCGAAACTCTGCTTTCTGTAACAGTCCTTCTGCACCTGAGTCTCCAAACTCTGCTCTATGTAACAGTTCTTCTACACCCCAGTCTCCGAACTGTGATTTGTGTATCAGTCTTTCTGAACCCCAGTCTCCAACCTCTGTTTTCTGTATCAATCCTTCTGCACCTCAGTCTCCAACCTCTTCTCTATGCAACAGTCCTTCTATACTGCAGTCTTAAATCTCTGCTCTCTGTAAAGGTCTTTCTGGAGCACAGACTACAAACTCTGTTTTCACTATCAGTCCTTCTGCACCTTAGTCTCCAAATTCTGCTCTCTCTAAGAGTCTTTCTGCACCTCAGTATCCAACCTCTGATCTCTGCAACAGTCCTTCTGCACCCCAGTCTCCAAACTCTGCTCTCTGCAACAGTCCTTCTGCACCCCAGTCTCCAAACTCTTCTCTCTGAAACAGTCCTTCTGCACCCCAGTCTGCATATTCTGCTCTCTGTAACAATCCTTCTGCCCCTCAGTCTCCAAACTCTGCTCTATGTAACAAGACTTCTGCACGACAAGTCTCCAAACTCTGCTCTCTTCAACAGTCCTTCTGCAACCCAGTCTTCAACCTCTGCTTTTTTAATCAGTCCTTCTGAACCCCAGTCTCCAAACTCTGCTCTTTGTATCTACATTCGGCACCTCAGTCTTCAACCTGTGCTTTGTGTAACAGTCCTTCTGCACCCCAGTCTCAAACCTCTGCTCTCTGTAACAGTCCTTCTATACCGCACTCTCCAACCTCTGCTCTCTGTAATGGTCTTTCTGCACACCAATTTCCAACCTCTGCTTTCTGTAACAGTCCTTCTTCACTTCAGTCTCAAAACCCTGTTCTCTGTAGCAGTCCTGCTACACCTCAGTCTCCAACCTCTGCTCTCTTTAACAGTACTTCTGCACCTCAGTCTAAAACCTATGCTCTCCACGATTCTTCTGCACCCCAGTCTCCAACCACTGCTCTCTGTAAAAGTCCACCTGCACCTCAGCCTCCAACATCTGCTCTCTGTAAGTTCCTTCAGCAAACCAGTCTCCAAACTCTGCTCTCTGTAACAGTTTTTTCTGCACCCCAGTCTCAAACCTCTCCTCTCTGTAACAGACCTTCTGCACTCCAGTCTCGAAACTCTGCTCTCTATAGCAGGCCTTCTGCACCCCACTCTCCATCCTCTGCTCTCTGCAACTGTCCTTCTGCACCCCAGTCTCCAACCTTTGCTCTCTGCAGTGATCCTACTGCACCCCAGTCTCCAACCTCTGATCTCTGCAACCAGTCCTTATGCACCTCAGTCTCCAAATTCTGCTAACTGTAAGATCCCTCTGCAACCCTGTCTCCAACCTCTGCTCTCTGTAACAGTTCTTTGCACCCCAGTCTCCAACCTCTGCTCTCTGCAAGAGTCATTCTGCACCCCAGTCTCCAAACTCTGCTCTCTGATACAGTCCTTCTGCACCCTAGTTACCAACATCTGCTCTCTACTACAGTACTTCTGCACCCCAGTCTTCAACCACTGCTCTCTGTAACAGTCCTCCGGTACTGCAGTATCTAACCTTTGCTCTCTGTAACGGTCTTTCTGCACCCCAGACTCCAATCGCTGCTTTCTGTATCAGTCCTTCTGTACTCCAGTTTCCAAACTCTGCTCTCTCTAAGAGTCCTTCTGCACCTCAGTCTCCAACACCTGATCTCTGCAACAGTTATTCTGCAACTCAGTCTCCAAATTCTGCTCTCTGTAAGATCCCTCTGTACCCCTGTATTTAACATCTGCTCTCTGAAACTGTCCTTCTGAACCCGAGTCTCCAAACTCTGCTCTCTGTAACAAACTTCCGCACATCAGTCTCCAACCTCTGCTTTCTACAACAGTCCTTCTGGACCCTAGTTACCAACATCTGCTCTCTGCAACAGTCCTTCTGCACGCCATTCTCCAACATCTGCTCTCTACAACAGTCCTTCTGCACCTCAGTCTAAAAACTCTGCTCTCTGCAACGACCCTTCTGCACCCCAGTCTCCTACCTCTGCTCTCTGAAACATTCCTTCTGCACCTTAGTCTCCCAACTGTGTCCTCTGTTTGATCCTTCTGCAACCCAGACTTTAACGTCTGCCTTCTGTAACAGTCCATCTGCACAACAGTCTCCAACCTCTGCTCTCTGTAACAGGACTTTTGCAACGCAGTCTCCAACCTCTGCTCTGTGTAACAGGCCTTTTGCACCCCAGTCTTTAACCTCTTCTCTCTGTAACATCCATCTTAACCCCATTCTCCAACCTCTGCTCTCTGTAACAGTCCTTCTACACCCAAGTCTCCAAACTCTTCTCTCTGTAACCATCCTTCTGCACCTCATTCTCCAACCTATTCTCTCTGCAACAGTCTTTTTGCTCCCCAGTCTCCGAGATCTGCTCTCTGTAACAGTCCTTCTGTACCACAGTGTCCAATCTCTGCTCTCTGTTTCAGTTATTCTACACCCCTGTCTCCAAACTCTGCTTTCTGTTTCAGCCTGTCTGAACCCCAGTCTCCAACCTCTGTTCTCTGTATCCATTCTTCTGCACCTCAGTCTCCAACTTGTGCTCTCTGTAAGAGTCTTTCTGCATCCCAGTTTCCAACCTCTGCTCTGGGTAACAGTCCTAAACCACAGTCTGAAAACTCTGCTCTTTTTAACAGTCCTTTTGCACGCCAATTTCCAACATCTGCTTCCTGTAACAGTCCTTCTACGTCTCAGTCTCTAAACTCTGCTCTCTGTAACAGTCCTTCTACACCTCAGTCTCCAACCTCTGCTCCCTGTAACAGTCCTTCTGCACCTCAGTCTGAATCTCTGCTCTCTGCATGATCCTTCTGCACCCCAGTCTCCAACCACTGCTCTCTGTAACAGTACACCTGCACATCAGTCTCTAACCTCTGCTCTCTGTAAGATTCTTCAGCAACCCTGTCTCCATACTCTGGTGTCTATAACGGTCCTTCTGCACCCCAGTCTCAAACCTCTCCTCTCTGTAACAGGCCTTCTACACGCCAGTCTCCATACTCTGCTCTCTGTAGCAGGCCTTCTGCACCCCAGTCTCCAAACTCTGCTCTCGGCAATGATCCTTCTGCATCCCAATCTCCAACCTCTCTTCTCTGCAATAATTCTACTGCACCCAGTCTCCAACCTCTTATTTCTGAAACAGTCCTTCCGCACCTCAGTCTCTAACTTCTGCTCTCTGTAAGAGCCTTCTGCATCCCTGTCTCCAAGCTTTCCTATTTGCAATGATCCTTCTGCACCCCAGTCTCCAACCTCTGTTCTATGTAACAAGACATCTGCACCTCAGTCGCCAAACTCTTCTCTCTGCAACAGTCATTCTGAACCACAGTCTCTAAATTCTGCTCTCTGCAACAGTCCTTCTGTATGCATTCTCCAAACTCTACTCTCTGTAACGTTCTTTCTGCAACCCATACTAGAGTCTCTGCTTTCTGTATCAGTCCTTCTGCAGCCCAGTATCTAACTTCTGCTCTAAGTGTTCTTCTGCACCTTAGTCTCCAACCTCTGCTCTCTGCAACAGTCCTTCTGCACCTCAGTCTCAAACCACTGCTCTCTGCAACAGTCCTTCTGCACTTCAGTCTCCAACCTCTGCTCTCTGCAACAGTCCTTCTGCACTTCAGTCTCCAACCTCTGCTCTCTGCAACAGTTCTTCTGCACCCCAGTCTCCAAACTCTGCTCTCTGTAACAATCCTTCTGCACCTCAGTCTGCAAACTCTGTTCTCTGCAACGATCCTTCTTCATCCCAGTCTCCTACCTCTTCTGTCTAAAAAAAGTTCTTCTGCACCCCAGTCTCCTACCTCTGCTCTCTGTAAGATCCTTCTGCACACCAGTCTCCAACCCCTGCTCGCTGTAACAGTCTTTCTGGAACCTATCTCAATACTCTGCTCTCTGCAAAGGTCATTATGCACCCCACTCTCCAACCTCTGCTTTCTGCAACAGTCCTTCTAGATCCCAGTCTCCAAACTCTGCTCTCTTGAACAGTCCTTCTTTACCAGAGTCTCCAACCTCTGCATTCTGTAACGGTCCATCTGCCCCCAGTCTCCAACATCTGCTTTCTTTGTAAGTCTTTCTGCACCCCAGTATCCAACCTCTGGTCTCTGTAACAGTCTTTCTGCACCTCAGTCTCTAACCTCTGCTTTCAGCAACAGTCCTTCTGAACTCAAGTCTTCTACCTCTGCTCTCTGCAACATTTCTTCTGCACCCAGTATAAACCTATGCTCTCTGTAAAAGTCCGTCTGTACCTCAGTCTCCAACCTCTGCTCTCTGTAATGATCCTTCTTCACCCCAGTCTCAAACATCTGCTCTCTGTAACAGTCCTTCTGCACCGCAGTCTCCAAAATCTTTTCTCTGTAAGATCGTTCTGAAACCAAGTCTCCAACGTCTGCTATCTGTAACTGTCCTTCTGTACCCCAGTCTTTAACCTCTGCTATCTGCAACAGTCCTTCTTCACCTCAGTCTCCAAACTCTGCTTTCTGCAACAGTCCTTCTGCACCCAAGTCTCCAAACTCTGCTCTCTGCAAAATTCCTTCTGCACCCAGTCTCCAAACTGTGCTCTCTGTAAAAGTCTTTCTGCACCCCAGTCTCCAAATTCTGCTCTCTGTAACGATCCTTCTGCACCCAGTCTCAAACCTCTGCTCTCTGCAACAGTCCTTGTGAACCCCAGTCTTCATCATCTGCTTTGTGCAATAGTTCTTCTGTACCTCAGTCTGAAAACTCCCCTCAATGTAATCCTCCATTTGCAACTTAGTCTCCAACCTATGCTGTTTGTAACAGTCCTTCTATACCTCAATCTCCAATCTCTGCTCTATGCAACAGTCCTTCTGCGCACAAGTCTCTAACATCTGTTCTCTTAAACAGTCCTTCTAAAACCCAGTCTCCAACATCTGCTCTATGCAACAGTTCTTCTACACCCTAGTCTCCATACTCTGATTGCCCCAACGATCCTTCTGCACCCCAGTCTCCAAACTCTGTTCTCTACATCAGTTCTTCTGCACCCCAGTCTCCAACCTCTGCTCTCTGAAACAGTTTTTCTGTACCACAGTCTTCAACCTTTGTTCTCTGTAAGGGTCCTTATGCACGCTAGTATCCAACTTCTGCTTTCTGTATCAGTCGTTTTGAACCAAAGTCTCCAAACTCTGCCCTCTGTAACCGTCCTTGTGAAACTCAGTCTGCAACCTCTGCTCTCTGCAACAGTCCTTCTGAACACCAGTCTCCATCCTCTGCTCTCTGCCACAGTCCTTTTGTACCCCAGTCTCCAAAATCTGCTCTCTACAACAGTCATTCTCCACCCCAGTCTCCAAACATTGCTCTTTGTAACAGTCCTGTACTGCATTCTACAACATCTGCTCTCTGTAATGGTATTCTGCACCCCAGTCTCCAACCTCTGCTTTCTGTGTCAGTCCATCTGCACCCCAGTCTCCAACCTCTGCTCTTTATAACTGTCCTTCTGCACTTTAGTCTCCAACCTCTGCTCTCTACTACAGTCATTCTGGACCTCAATCTCCAAACTCTACTCTGTGCAACAGTCTTTCTACATCCCAGTCTAAAACCTCTGCTCTCTGCAAGAGTTTTTCTGCACCCCAGTCTCCAACATCTGCTCTCTGTAACAATCCTTCTGCACCTCAGTCTCCAACCTCTTCTCTCTGCAACGATCCTTATGTACCCCAGTCTTAAACCTCTGCTAGCTGCAACAGTCCTGTTGAACCCCAGTCTCCAACATCTGCTTTCTGAAACAGTTCTTTTGTACCTCAGTCTGAAAACTCTGCTCTCTTCAATAATCCATCTGCACCTCAGTCTCAAAACTCTGTTCTCTGTAACAGTCCTTCTGTAACTCAGTCTACAAACACTGCTCTCTGCAACAGTCCTTCTACACCCAAGTCTCCATACTCTGATCGCCCCAACGGTCCTTCTGCACCACAGTCTGCAAACTCTGTTCTCTACATCGATTCTTCGGCAACCAAGACTCCAACCTCTGCTCTCTGTAACAGTCCTTCTGTACCACAGTCTCTAACCTCTGTTCTCTGTAAGGGTCTTTATGCACCCCAGTATCCAAGCTGTGCTTTCTGTATCAGTCGTTTGAACCACAGTCTCCAAACTCTGCCATCTGTACCTGTCTTTCTGCAACTCAGTCTGCAACCTCTGCTCTCTGCAACAGTCCTTCTGCACCCCAGTCTCCAACATCTGCTCTCTGCAACAGTCATTCTGTACCCCAGTCTCCAAACTTTCCTCTCTGTAACAGTCCTTCTGTACTGCATTCTCCAAACTCTGCTCTCTGTAAGGGTACTTCTGCACCCCAATTTCCAACCTCTGATTTCTGTGTCAGTCTTTCTGCAACCCAGTCTCCAACCTCTGTCCTGCGTAACTGTCCTTCTGCACCTTAGTCTCCAAACTCTGATCTCTGCTAAAGTTCTTCTGAACCCCAATCTCCAAACTCTACTCTCTGCAACAGTCCTTGTACATCCCTGTCTAAAACCTCTGCTTTCTGCATCAATCCATTTGCACCCCTGTCTCCAACCTCTGCTCTCTGTAATAATCCTTCTGAACCTCAGTCTCTAACCTCTGGTCTCTGCAATGGTCTTTCTGCACCTCAGTCTCCTACTTCTACTCTCTGTAACAGTGCTTCTGCACCTCAGTCTCCATTCTCTGCTCTCTGTAAGATCCTCCTGCAACCCAGTCTTCAAATTCTGCTCTCTGTAACAGTCCTTCATCACCCCAGTCTCCAAATTGCGCTCTCTGTAACAGGACTTCTGCACTCCAGTCTCCAACCTCTGCTCTCTGTTTCAGTCCATCTGCACCCCAGTCTCTAATGTCTGCTAACTGCAACGATCGTTCTGTACCCCAGTCTCCAACCTCTGCTCGCTGCAACAGTCCTTATGCAACCCATTCTACAACCTCTGCTCTCTGCAACATTTCTTCTGTACCTCAGTCTGAAAACTCTGCTGTTTGCAATAATCTTTCTGCACCCCAGTCTCCAACCTGTGCTTTCTGTAACAGTCCTTATGCAGCTCAGTCTCCAACATATGCTCTCTGTAAGATACTTCTGCACACCAGTCTACAACATCTGCTCTCTGCAATGATTCTTTAGAACCCCAGTCTCCAACCTCTGCACCCTGTAACAGTCCTTCTGTACAGAAGTCTCAAAATTCTGCTCTCTGTAACGGTCCTTCTACACCCCAATCTCCAACCTCCACTTTCTGAATTAGTCTTTCTGCACCCCAGTCTTTAAACTCTGCTCTCTGTAACAGTTCTTCTGCACCTCAGTCTCCAAACTCTGCACTCTGCAACAATCCTCTGCACCCCAGTCTCCACCCTCTTCTCTCGGTAACAGTTCTTCTGCACCCCAATTTCCAAACTCTGCTCTCTGTAACACTCCTTGTGCACTCCAGTCTCCACACTGTGATCTCTGTAACAATTCGTCTGGACATCAGTCTCCAACCTCTGCTCTCTACAACGTTCCTTCTGCACCTCAGTCTCCAAACTCTGCACTCTGCAACGATCATTCTGCACCCCAGTTTTCAAAATGTGCTTTCTGTAACAATCCTTCTGCACCCCAGTCTCCAACTTCTGCTCTCTTTAACAGGTCTTCTGCACCCCAGTCTCCAAACTCAGATCTCTGTGACAGGCCTTCGTCACCCCAGTCTCAAACCTCTTCTCTCTGCAATGATCCTTCTGCACCTCAGTCTCCAACCTCTGTTCTCTGAAACAGTCCTTGTGCACCTCAGTCTTAAAACTCTGCTCTCTGCAAAAATCTTTCTGCACACGAGTTTCCAAACTTTACTCTCTATAACAGTCCTTCTGAACCTCAGTCTCCAAAATGTTCTCATTAAGATCCTTCTGCAACCCAGTCTCGAAATTGTGCTATCTGACACAGACCTTCTGCACCCCAGTCTGCAAACTCTGCTCTCTGTAACAGGCCTTCTGCACCCCGGTCTCCAATCTCTGCTCTCTGTAACTGGCCTTCTGCACCCCAGTCTATAACCTCTTCTCTCTGCAGCAGTCCTTCTTCACCTCAGTCTCCTAACTCGGTACTCTGCAACAGTCCTTCTGCACCCCAGTCTCCAAACTCTGCGCTTTGAAACATTCCTTCTCCACCCCAGTCACTAACCTCTGCTCTCTGCAACATTTCTTCTGCACCCCAGTAACCAAAATCTGCTCTGTTTAACGATCCTTCTGCACCTTAGTTTCCAAACTCTGCTCTCTGCAATGATCCTTCTGAACCCCAGTCTCCAACCTGAGCTCTCTTTATCAGTCCTTCTGCACCCAAGTCTCCTACCTCTGCTCTTTGCAACATTTCTTCTGAACCCTAGTATCCATCCTGTGCTCTCTGTAATAGTCCTTCTGAAGCCCAGTCTCCAACATGTGCTTTCGGCAATGATCCTTCTTCTACCCAGACTCCAAACTCTGCTCTCTGTAAAAGATCTTTTTTATCGCAGTCTCCAACCTCTTCTCTCTGTAATGGTCCATCTGCTCCCCAATTGCCAAACTCCGCTTTCTGTAACAGTCCTTCTGCACCCCAGTCTCCAAACTCTTCTCTTTGCAACGATCCTTCTGTACCTCAGTCTCCAACCTCTGATCTCTGTAAAAGTCCTTCTGCACCTCAGTCTCCATCCTTTGCTCTCTAAAATGGTCCTTCTGCACCCCAGTCTACAATCTCTGCTCTCTATAACAATCCTTCTGCACCTCAGTGTCCAACGTCTGCTCCCTGTAACAGTCCTTCTGTACCGCAGTCTCCAACCTCTTCTCTCTATAATGGTACTTCTACACCCCAATTGCCAACCTCTGCTTTCTGAAACAGTCCTTCTGCACCTGAGACTCAAACCTCTGCTCTCTGTAACAGTCCTTCTATGCCTCAATCTGAAAACTCTGCTCTCTGCAACAATCCTTCTAAACCCCAGTCTCAAAACTGTGCTATCTGTAACAATCCTTCTGCACCCCAGTCTCCAACATCTGCTCTCTGTAACAGGTCTTCTGTCCCAGTGTCCAACCTCTTCTCTCTGCATCAATTCTTCTTTACCTATGTCTCCAACCTCTGCTCTCTGCAACAGTCCTTCTGCCCCCCAGTCTCAAACATCTGCTCTCTGTAAGATCCTTTTGCACCCCGTTCTTTAAACTTTATTTTCTGTAACAGTCATTCTGCACCTAAGTCTCCAACCTCATCTCTCTGCAACGGCCCTTCTGCACCCCAGTATCTCACCTCTGTTCTCTGCAGGAGTCCTTCTGTACCCCATGCTACAAACTCTACTGTCTGTAATAGTCCTTCTGCACCCCAGTCTCCAAACTCTACTTTCCGTATCAGTTATTCGGCAACCCAGTCTAAAATCTCTGCTCTATGAAACAGTCCTTCTGCACCTCAGTTTCCAAACTCTGCTCTCCGCAACAGTCCTTCTGCACCCCAGTCTCCAACCGCTGTTCTGTGCAAAAGTCCTTATACACAACAGTCTCCAACATATGCTCTCTGCAACGATCCTTCTGCATCCCAGCCTCAAACGTCTTCTCTCTGCAACAGTCCTTCTACACAACAGTCTCCACCTTCTGCTCTCTGCTACAGTCTTTCTGCACCCCAGTATCCAACCTCTGCTCTCTTCAACATTTTTTCTGCACCCCAGTCTCCAACCTGTGATCTCTGTAACTATCCTACTGCACCCTGGTCTCCAAACTCTGCTCTCTGTAGCGATCCTTCTGCACCTCAGTCTCCACCCTCTGCTCTCTGCAATGATCCTTCTGAACCCCAGTCTCCAACGTCTGTTCTGTGCAACAGTCCTTCTGACCCAAGTCTCCAGCCTCTGCTCTCTGTAACATCCTTCGCACCCCAGTTTCCAAACTCTGCTCTAGGTGACATTCTTTCTGCACCCTATTCTCCACCCTCTGCTCTTTGTAACAATACTTCTGTATCGCGGTCTCCAATCTCTGCTCACTGCAACATTTCTTTTGCACCCCAGTCTCCAAACTGTGCTCTCTGTAACTGTCATTCTGACCCTAGTCTCCAACCTGTGTTCTCTGTAACTATGTTTCTGCACCTCAGTCTCCAACCTCTGCTCTCTGTAACGATCCTTGTGCACCTCAGTTTCCAAACTCTGCTCTCTGCAACGATCCGTCTGCACCAGAGTTTCCAACCTCTGTACTCTGTAACAGTCCTTCTACACCTAGTCTCCAAACTCTTCTCTCTGTACCAATCCTGCTTCACCTCAGTTTCCAATCTCTGCTCTCTGTATCAATCCTTCTGCACCTCAGTCTCTAACGTCTGTTCTGTAACAGTCCTTCTGCACCCTAGTCTCCAATATCTGCTCTCTACAACGGTCCTTCAGCACCAAAATCTCCAAACTCTGCTCTCTCTAACAGTCCTTCTTTACCGCAGTCTCCAACCTCTTCTCTCTATAACGGTCCTTCTGCACCCCAATTGCCAACCTCTGCTTTCTGTAACAGTCCTTCTGCTCCTCAGATTCCAACCTCTGCTCTCTGTAACAGTCCTTCTAAGCCTCAGTATGAAACCTTTTCTGTCTGCAAAAATCCTTCTGCACCCCAGTTTCCAAACTGTGCTATCTGTAACAATCCTTCTGCACCCCAGCCTCCAACCTCTGCTCTCTGTAAGAGGTCTTCTGCACCCCTGTCTCAAACCTCTTCTCTCTAGATGATCCTTCTGCACCTCAGTCTCCAACCTATGCTCTCTGCAATGTTCATTCTGCACCTCAGTCTCCAACCTCTGCTCTCTGCAATGATTTTTCTGCAATCCAGTTTCCAACAACTGCTCTCTGCAACAGTTCTTCTGCAGCCTAGTCTCCAAAATCTGCTCTCTGCTAGAGTACTTCTGCACCCCAGTCTCCAATCTCTGCTCTCTGCAACATTTCTTCTGCACCCAAGACTCCAACATGTGCTCTCTGTAACTGTCCTGCCTCACCCAGGTCTCCAAACTCTGCTCTCTGAAGCGATCCTTCTGCACCTCAGTCTCCAACCTCTGCTCTCTGCAACGATTCTTCTGCACACTAGTCTCCATCCTCTGCTCTCTGTAAGAATCCTTTTGCACCCCAGTCTCTAACCACTAATCTCTGTAAAAGTCCTTCTGCACTTAAGTTTCCAAGTTCTGCAATCTGTAACAGTCCTTCTGAACCCCAGTCTCAAACCTCTGCACTCAGAAATGATCTTTCTGCACCTCAGTCTCCAACCTCTGCTCTCTTTAATAGTCCTTCTGCACCCAATCACTAACATCTGCTCTCTGAAACGATCTTTCTTCTCCCCAGGCTCCAACCTCTACTCTCTGCAATGGTTTTTCTACATCCCAGTTTCCAAAATCTGCTCTCTGTAACAGTCTTTCTGCACCTCAGTCTCCAAACTCGGCTCTCTGAAACAGTCCTTCTGCACCCCTGTCTTCAACCTCTACTCTCAGTAACAGTTCTTATGAACCCCAGTCTCCACCCTCTACTCTCTGTAAAAGTCCTTCTGCAACTCAGTCTCCAACCTCTTCTCTCTGTAACAGTCCTTCTGCAACCCATTCTCCAAACGCTGCTCTCTGTAACAGTTGTCTGCAACCCAGTCTCCAAACTCTGCTCTCTGTAACAGGCCTTCTGCACCCCAGTCTTCAGACTCTGCTCACTGTAACTGGCCTTCTGCACCCCAGTCTCCAAACTGTTGTCTCTGCAACGATCTTTCTGCACCCCAGTCTCCAAACTCTGCTCCCTGTAACAGTCCTTCTCTAACCCAGGATCCAACATCTGCTCTCTGAAACAGTCCTTCTGCATCTCAGTCTGAAAACTTGGCTCTCTGCAAAAATTATTCTGCACCCGAGTTTCCAATCTTTGCTCTCTGTAACAGTCCTTCTGAACCTCAGTCTACAAAATGCTCTCTGTAAGATCTTTCTGCAACCCAGTCTCGAAATTGTGCTATCTTTAACAGTCTCTCTGCACCCCAGTCTCCAAACTCTGCTCTCTGTAATAGGCCTTCTGCACCCCAGTCTCCAACCACTTCTCTCTTCAACGATTCTTCTGCACCTCAGTCTCAAAACTCTACTCTCTGTAACAATCCTTCTGCACGCCAGTCTCAAACCTCTGCTGTCTGCAACGATGTTTCTGTACACCAGTTTCCAAAAATTGCTCTCTGCAAGAGTCCTTCTGCACCCCAGTCTCCAACCTCTGCTGTCTGTAATGATCCCTCTGCACCCCAGTCTAAAAACTCTGCTCTCTACTACAATCTTTTTCAACCCAGTTTCCAACCTCTGCTCTCTGCAAAAGTCCTTCTGCACCCCAGTCTCCAACATCTGCTCCCTGCAACAGTCTTTCTTCACCTCAGTCTTACAACTCTGCTCTCTGCAACGATCCTGTTGCACCCAAGTCTCCAACCTCTGTTCTCTAAAACAGTTATTCTGCACCCCAGTATCCAACCTCTACTCTCTGTAACAGTCCTTAGGTACCACAGTCTCCAATCTTTGTTCTTTGTAAGGGTACTTATGCACCCCAGTATCGAACCTCTGCTTTCTGTATCCGTTGTTTTTCACCACAGTCTCCAAACTCTGCCCGCTGTAACAGTCCTTCCGAAACTCAGTCTGCAAACCCTGCTTTCTGCAACAGTATATCTAAACCCCAGTCTTTATCTTCTGCTCTCTCCAACAGTCCTTTTGAACCACAAACTCCAACATCTTCTCTCTAAAATAGTTCTTCTCCACACCAGTCTCAAACCTCTGCTCTGTAAAAGTCCTTCTGTACTGCAGTCTCCAAAATCTGTTCTCTGCAAGATCCTTCTGCAACCCAGTCTGAAAACTCTGATTTCTGTAACAGACCTTCTGCACCCCTTCTCCAACCTCTGTTCTCTGTAACAGTCCTCGTGTAGTGCAGTCTCCAAAATCTGCTCTCTTTAATGGTCCTTCTGCACCCCAGTCTCCACCTCTGCTTTCTGTATCAGTACTTCTGGACCCCAGTCTCCAACCTCTGCTCTCGGTAACAGTCCTTCTTCACCTCAGTCTCCAAACTCTGCTCTCTGCCACAGTCCTCCTGCACCAAAGTCTCAAACCTCTACTCCCTGCAACACTCCTTCTGCACCTCAGTCTAAACTCTGCTCTCTGTAACAGTCCTTCTTTACCACAGTCTCAGAACTCTGCTCTCTGTAATAGTCTTTCTGAAGCCCAGTCTCCAACGTAAGCTTTCTCTATCAGTTCCTCTGCACCCCAGTCTCCAAACTCTGCTCTCAGTAACAGTCCTTCTGCACCCCAGTCTCCAACTTCTGCTCTCTGCAACATTTCTTCTGCACCCCAGTTTCCATCTGTGCTCTCTTTAACTGTACTTCTGCACCCCAGTCTCCATCCACTGATCTACGTAACAATCCTTCTGGACCTCAGTCTCTAACCTCTACTTTTTACAACAGTTCTTCTGCTCTTAAGTCTCCAACATCTACTTTCTGTAAAAGTCCTTCTGCACCTCGGTCTCCAACATTGGCTCTTTGTAATATTCTTCTGAACCCAGTCTCCAAACTCTGCCCTCTGTAACAGTCCTTCTGTACCCCTTCTCCGAACTCTGTTTTTTTTTGTGTGTGTAACAGTCCTTTTGCACGCCAGTCTCAATACTCTGCTCTCTACAACGATCATTCTGCACCCTAGTCTCCATCCTCTTCTCTCTACAAAAGTCCTTCTCCACTCCAGTCTCCAAACTCTGCTCTTTGTAACAGTCTTCCTGTATTGCAGTCTCCAAAATCTGGTCTCTGTAACGGTCCTTGTGCACCCCAGTCTCCAACCTCTTCTTTCTGTAACAGTCCTTCTGCAACTCAGTCCCCAAACTCTGCTCTCTGCAACAGTTCTTCTGCACCTCAGTCTGAAAACTATGTTCTCTGCAACGATCCTACTGCAACCCTGTCTCCAAACCCTGTTATCTGTAACAATCCTTCTGCACCCCAGTCTCCCACCTCTGCTCTCTGTAACAGGCCTTTTGCACCCCATTCTCCAACCTCTGCTCTCTGTAACAGTTCTTCTGCACCTCAGTCTACAATCTCTGCTCTCTGCAACAATCCTTCTGAACCCCAGTCTCCAAAATCTGCTTACTGTATCAGTCCAACGGCACCACAATTTCCAACCTCTGCTATCTGTAATAGTCTTTCTGCACTTCAGTCTACATCAGTCCTTCTGCAATCAAGTCTCCGACCTCTGCTCTCTGTAACAGTCCTTTTGCACGTCAGTGTTCAAATTCTGCTCTCTGCAACCGTCCTTCTGCACCCCAGTCTCCAACATCTGCTCCCTGCAATAGTCCTTCTGCACCAAATCTCAAAACTCCGCCTCTGTAACATTCCTACTGTAACCCAGTTTCCAAACTCTGCTTCCTGCAACAGTCCTTCTGAACCCCAATCTCCAACCCTTGCTCTCTGCAACAGTCCTTCTAAACCCAAGTGTCCAGCCTCTGCTCTCTGCAACAGTCCGTCTGCAACCCAGTCTCCAACTTCTGCTTTCTGTAACAATCCTTCTGCACCTCAGTCTTCAATCTCTGCTCTCTGCAATGGTCCTTCTGCACCTCAGTCTTTAAAAACTACTCTCTGTAAATGTACTTCTGAACACCTTCTTCAAACTCAGCTCTCTGGAATAGGCCTTCTACACCCCAGTCTCCAACCTCTGTTCTCTATAACAATCATTCCGCACTCAAGTCTCAAAATTTTTCTCTCTACAACGATCCTTATGCACCACAGTCCCCAAACTCTGATCTTTGCCACAGTCCTTCTGCACCCCAGTCTCCAACATGTGCTCTCTGCAAAAGTCCTTCTGCACCTCAGTCTGAAAACTCTGTTCTCTACAACGATCCTTCTGCACCCCAGTCTCCAAACTCAGCTCTCTGTAAAAGTTCTGCTGCACATCGGTCTACAACTCTGCTCTCTGTAAGATCCTTGTGCAACCTTGTCTGAAAACTTTGCTCTCTATCGTAGTTCTACTGCACCCCAGTCTCCAACCTCTGCTCTCTGCAATGATCTTTTTGCACCCCAGTCTCCATCATGTGCTTTCTGCAAAAGTCTTTCTGCACCCCAGTCTTCAACATCTGCAGTCTGCAACAGTCTACCTGAAGCTCAGTCTGAAAACAATGCTCTCTGCAACAATCCTTGTGGACCCCAGTCTCCCAACTCTGCTTTTTGTAACAGTCCTACTGCACCTCAGTCTGTAAAATCTACTCTCTGTAATAGTGATTCTGAGCCCCAGACTCTAACCTCTGATCTCTGTAAGATTCTTCTACACCCAAGTTTCCAAATCTGCTCTCTGTAACATACTTTATCCTCCCCAGACTCCAACCTCTGCTCTCTGTAACAGTCCATCTGCTCCCCAGTTTCCAACCTCTGCTATCTGTACCAGTCCTTGTGTACCTCAGTCTCAAACCTCTGCTCTCTGTAATGGTCGTTCTGCACCCCAGTCTTCAAACTCTCCTTTCTGTATCATTCCGTGTGCACCACAGTTGCCAACCTCTGCTTTCTGCAACTTTCTTGTTGCACCTCAGTCTCCATCCTCTGCTCTCTGTGACAATTCTACTGCACCCCAGTCTCCAACCTCTGCTCTCTGCAACAGTTCCTCTGCACCCCAGTATCCAAGGTCTGTACACTGAAACAGTCCTTCTCCACAGCAGTCTCTAACCTCTGCTCTCTGTAATAGTCCTCCTGTAGTGCGGTCTCCAAAATCTGCACTCTGTAACGGTCCTTCTGCTCCCCAGTCATCAACCTCTGCTTTCTGTATCAGTCCTTCTGCACCAAAGTCTCAAAGCTCTGTATCTGCAACAATCCTTCTACACCACAGTCTCCAAATTCTGCTATCTGCAACAGTCCTTCTGCACCCCAGGCTCCAACCTCTGCTCTCTGTAATAATTTTTCTGCACCTTAGTCTCAAAACTCTGCTCTCTACATCAGTGCTTCTGCACCTCAGTCTCTAACCTCTACTCTCTGTAATAGTCTTTCTGCAGCTCAGTCTCCAACATCTGCTCTCTCTAAGATCCTTCTGCAACCCAGTCTGTAAACTCTTCCCTCTGTAACAGTCCTTAGCACACCTTCTCCAACCTCTATTCTCTGTAGCAGTCCTTCTGGACGCTGGTCTCAAACCTCTGCTCGCTACAACAATCCTTCTGCACCCCATTTTCCAACCACTTCTCTCTCAAACAGTCCTTCTGCACCCCAGTCTCCAATATCTGCTCTCTGCAACAGTCCTTCTGCACCTCAGTCTGAAAACTCTGTTCTCTGCAACGATCCTTATGCACCCCAGTCTCCAACCTCTGTTCTCTGTAACAGTCCTGCTGTACCACAGTCTCTAAGCTCTGCTCTCTGTAAGATCCTTCTGCAACCCTGTCTCCAAACTCTGCTGTCTGTATCTGTCCTTCTGCACCCGAGTCTCCAACCTCTGTTCTTTGTAACAGGCCTTTTGCACACCATTCTCCAACCTCTGCTCTCTGCAACAGTCCTTCTGCACCCGAGTCTCCAAACTCTGCTTTCTTTATCAGTTCATCTGCAACCCAATCTCCAACCTCTGCTCTCTGTTATAGTACTTCTGCATCTCAGTCTACAAACACTGCTCTCTACAACAGTCCTTCTGCAACCCAGGCTACAACATCTGCTCTCCGCAACAGTCCTTCTGCACCAAAGTCTCCTAACTCTGCCTCTGTAACAGTCCTACTGCAACACAGTCTTCAACCTCTACTCTCTGCAACAGTCCTTCTTCACGCAAATCTCGAACCTGTGCTCTCCGCAACAGTCCTGCTACACCCCATGTCCAGAATCTGCTCTCTGCAGCAGTCTCTCTGAGACCAAGTCTCCAACGTCTTCTCTCTGTAACAATCCTTCTACACCTCAGTCTCCAACCTCTGCTCTCTGCAATGGTCCTTCTGCACCTAGGACTCGACTCTTTGTAAAAGTATTTCTGCACCCTTTCTCCAAACTCTGCTCTTCATTAAAGGCCTTCTGCACCCCAGTCTCCGACCTCTGTTCTTAATAACGATCCTTCTGCACCCCAGTCTCCAACCTCTGCTCTCTTTACCAGTTCTTCAGCACCCCAGTCTCCAAACTCTGCTCTCTGTAACAGTCTTTCTGCACCTCAGTCTCCAACCTCTGCTCTCTGCAACAGTCCTTCTGCACTCCAGTCTCCAACCTCTGCTCTCTGCAACAGTCGTTCTGCACCCCAGTCTCCAAAATGTGCTCTTTGCAAAAGTCCTTTTGCACCTCAGTCTGAAAACTCTGTTCTCTGCAATGATCCTTCTGCACACTAGTCATTAACCTCTGCTCTCTGTAACAGTCCTGCTGCACCTTGGTCTACAACCTCTGCTCTCTGTAAGATACTTGTGCAACCTTGTCTAAAAACTCTGCTCTCTGTAACAGTTCTTCTGCACCCTAGTCTCTGACCTCTGCTCTCTGTAACAGGCCTTTTGCACCTCAGTCTCCAACCTCTTCTCTCTGCAACAGTCCTTTTTCACCTCAGTTTCCAATCTCTGCTCTAAGCAACGATTTATCTGCACCTCAGTCTCCAAACTCTACTCTCTGTAACAGTTCTTCTGCTCCCCAGTTTCTAACCTCTGCTGTCTGCAAAGATCCTTCTTCACCCCAGTCTGCAACGTCTGCTCTCTGCAACCGACCTTCTGAACCCCAGTGTTTAACCTCTGCTCTCTGCAATGATCTTCTGCACCCAAGTATCCAACACCTGCTTTATGCAACAGTCTTTCTGCACCCCTGACTCCAACCTCTGCTCTGTGTAATATCCTTCTGCACCACAGTTTCAAAACTCTGCTCCCAGTAACATTCCTTCTCTACCCAAGTCTCCAACCTCTGCTTTCTGCAGCGGTACTGCTGCACCTGAGTGTCCAAAATGTGTTCTCAGTAACAGTTTTTCTTCTCCCCACCTCCAACCTCTTCTCTATAACAGTCCTTCTGCACCTCAGTCTCCAACCTCTCCTCTCTGCAACAGTACTTCTGCACCCCTGTCTCCAAACTCTGCTGTCTGTAAGATCCTTCTGCACCCTAGTCTCCAATCTCTGCTTTCTGTTACAGTCCTTCTGCACCTCAGTCTCCAACATGTGCTCTCTGCAACAGTCCTTCTACACCCGAATCTCTAACCTCTGTTCTCTGCAACAGTCGTTCTGAACCAGAGTTTCCAACATCTGCTCTCTGGAACAGTCCTTCTGTACCCTAGTCTCCAACGTATTCTCACTTTAACAGTCCTTCTGTACTGCAGTCTCCAAACTCTGCTCTCTCTAAAGGTCCTTCTGCACCACAGTCTCCAACCTCTGCTCTCTGTATCAGTACTTCTGCACCCAAGTCTCCAACCTCTGCTCTCTGTAGCATTCCTTCTGCACCTCAGTCTCCAAACTCTGCTCTCTGTGACAGTTCTTCTGCACGCCAGTCTCCAAACACTTCTCTCTGCAACAGTTCTTCTGCACCCCAGTCTCCAATATTTGCACTCTGAAATAGTGCTTCACAACCCCAGTCTCCAACCTCTGCTCTCTGTAACAGGCCTCCTGTACTGCGGTCTTTAAAGACTGCTCTCTGTAATTTTCCTTCTTCACCACAGTCTCCAACCTCTTCTTTCTCTATCAGTCCTTCTGCACCCCAGTCTCCAACCAGTGATCTCTGTAACAGTCCTTCTGCATCTCAGTCTCCAAACTTTGCTCTCTGCAACATTTCTTCTGCACCGAAGTCTCCAAACACTGCTCCCTCCATCAGTCCTTCTACATTACAGTCTCCGACCTCTACTTTCTGCAACAGTTTTTCTCCACTCCAGTCTCCAAAATCTGCTCTCTGTAACAATCTTTCTGCACCTCAGTCTCCGACCTCTGCTCTGTGTAAGATCTTTCTGCAACCCAGTCTGCAAACTCTTCCCTCTGTAACAGTCCTTCTGCACCCTTTCTCCAAAACTTTCTCTCTGTAACAGGCATTCTGCACCCTAGTTTCCAACCTCTGCTCTCTGCAATAGTCTTTCTGCACCCCAGTCTCAAACCTTTGCTCTCTACAACGATCCTTCTTCACCCCAGTCTCCAACGTCTGCTCTCTGCAACAGTCCTTCTGCACCCAAGTCTTCAACAACTACTTTCTGTAAGATCCGTAAGCATGCCAGTATCCAACCTGTGCTCTCTGTAACAGTCCTTCCGCACCCCATGCTCAAACCTCTGCTATCTGTAACAGTTTTTCTATACAGCAGTTTCCAAACTCTGCTCTCTGTAACGGTGTTTCTGCACCCCAATTTCCAACCTCTGCTTTCTGTAACAGTCTTTCTGCACCTCAATCCCAAAACTCTGCTCTCTGTAGCAGGCCTTCCGCACCCCAGTCTTAAAAATCTGTTCTCTCAAACGATTTATCTGCACCCCAGTCTCCAACCTCTGATCTCTGCAACAGTCCTTCTGAACCTCAGTCTCCAAATTCTGCTCTCTGTAAGATTCATCTGAACCCCAGTCTCCAACGTCTGCTCCCTGCAACAGTCCTGCTGCACCACAGTATACAACCTCTGCTCTCTTTACCAGATCTTCAGCACCTCAGTCTCTAAACTCTGCTCTCTGCAACAGTCCTTCTGCACTCCAGTCTCCAACCTCTACTCTCTGCAACAGTCCTTCTTCACCCCAGTCTCAAAATTCTGCTCTCTGCTACGATCCCTCTTGACCCCAGTCTTTAACCTCTCGTTCTGCACAACAGTCCCAAACTCTGCTCTCTGTAACATTCCTTCTCCAACCCAGTCTTTAACCTCTGCTTTCTGCAAGTGTCCTGAGGCACCCCAGTCTCCAACCTCTGTTCTCTGCAACAGACCTTCTGCTCCCCAGACTCCAACATCTGCTCTCTGAAACGGGCGTTCTGCACCCCAGTCTTCAAACTCTGCTTTCTGTATCAGTCCTTCTGAATCTCAGTCTCAAACCTCTGGTCTCTGTATCTATCCTTCTGAACCTCAGTCTCCAACCTATGCTCTCAGTAACAGTTTATCTATACCGCAGTCTCCAAACTCTGGTCTCAGTAAGTGTTTTCCTGCACCCCAATTTCCAACCTCTGCTTTCTGTAACAGTCTTTCTGCACCTCAGTCTCCAACCTCTGCTCTCTGTAACAGTCCATCTGCACCTCAGTCTCCAAACTCTGCTCTCTGTAAGATTCTTCAGCAACCCAGTATCCGAACTCTGCTCTCTATAACAGTCCTTCTGCACCCCAGTCTCTAACCTCTTCTCTCTGTAACAGGCCTTCTGCACGCCAGTCTCCAATCTCTTCTCTCTGTAGCAGGCCTTCTGAACCCCAGTCTCCAAAATCTGCTCTCTGCAACGATCCTTCTGCACCCCAGTCTCCAACATCTGCTCTCTACAATGATCCTACTGCAACCCAGTCTCCTACATCTGATCTCTGCAACAGTCCTTCTGCACCTCAGTCTCCAAATTCTGCTCTCTGTAAGATTCTAATGCACGCCAGTATCTAACCTCTGCTCTCTGTAACAGTGTTTCTGCTTCCGAGTCTCCAAACTCTTCTCTACGTAACAGGACTTCCGCACGTCAGTCTCCAACGTCTGCTCTCCACAAGAGTCCTTCTGCACCCTAGTTATCAACATCTGCTCTCTGCAACAGTCCTTCTTCACCCCAGTCTGAAAACTCTGCTCTGTGCAATGACCTTTCTGCACCCCATTCTCCTACCTCTGCTCTCTGTAACAGTCCATCTGCACCTCAGTCTCCGAACTCTGCCCTCTGTTTGATCCTTCTGCAACCCAGTCTTTAAATTCTGCACTCTGTAACAGTCCTTCTGCACAACAGTCTCCAACTTCTGCTCTCTGTAACAGGACTTGTGCAACCCAGTCTCCAACCTCTGCTCGGTGTAACAGGCATTCTGCACTCCAGTCTCCAACCTCTTCTCTCTGCAATTATTCGTCTCTACCCCAGTCTCCAACATCTGCTCTCTGCAACAGTCCTTTTGCACCCCAGTCTTCCAACTCTGCTCTCTGTAAGATCCATCTGAACCCCAGTCTCCAACCTGTGCTCTCTGTAACAGTCCTTCTGCACCCAAGTCTTCAAACTCCGCTCTCTGTAACAGTCCTTCTGCACCCCAGTCTCTAAACTCTGCTCTCTGGAACAGTCCTTCTGCACCTCATTCTCCAACCTATTCTTTCTGCAACAGTCTTTCTGCTCCCCAGTCTCCGAGATCTGCTCTCCATAACAGTCCTTCTGTACCGCAGTGTCCAAACTCTGCTCTCTGTTTCGGTTCCTCTACACCCCTGTCTCAAACTCTGCTTTCTGTATCAGCCTGTCTGAACATCAGTCTCCAACCTCTGTTCTCCGTATCCATCCTTCTGCACCTCAGTCTCCAACTTGTGCTCTCTGTAAGAGTCCTTCTGCATCCCAGTCTCCAGCCTCTGCTCTCGGTAACAGTCCTAAACCACAGTCTCCAAACAATGCTCTCTTTAATGGTCCTTCTGCATGCCAATTTTCAACCTCTGCTTCCTGTAACAGTCCTTCTACACCTCAGACTGAAACCTCTGCTCTCTGCATGATGCTTCTGCACCCTAGTCTCTAACAACTGCTCTCTGTAACAGTACACCTGCACATCAGTCTCTAAACTCTGCTCTCTGTAAGATCTTTCAGAAACCCATTCTCCAAACTCTGCTCTCTATAACAGTCCTTCTGCACCCCAGTCTCCAAACTCTCCTCTCTGTAGCAGGCTTTCTGCACCCCAGTCTTCAAACTCTGCTCTCTGCAACGATCCTTCTGCATCCCAATCTCCAAATTCTGCTCTCTGCAATGATCCTACTGCACCCCAGTTTCCAACCTCTGATCTCTGCAACAGTCCTTCTGCACCTCAGTTTCCAACTTCTGCTCTTTGTAAGATCCTTCTGCATCCCTGTCTTTAAGATCTGCTATTTGCAACGATCCTTCTGCACCCCAATCTCCAACCTCTGTTCTATGTAACAGGACTTTTGCATCTCAGTCTCCAACCTCTGCTCTCTGCAACAGTCCTTCTGCACCCCAGTCTCTGAATTCTGCTCTCTGTAACAGTCCTTCTGTACTGCATTCTGCAACGTCTACTCTCTGTAACGTTCTTTCTGCACCCGATACTTGAGTCTCTGCTTTCTGTATCAGTCCTTGTGCACCCCAGTCTCTAACTTCTGCTCTAAGAGTCTTTCTGCACTTCAGTCTCCAACCTCTGCTCTCTGCAACAGTCCTTCTGCACCCCAGTCTCCAAACTCTGCACTCTGTAACAATCCTTCTGAACCTAAGTCTGCAAAATCTGTTCTGTGCAACGGTCCTTCTGCACCTCAGTCTCCAACCTATACTCTCTGTAACAGTACTTCTGCACTTCAGTCTCCAACCTCTGCTCTCTGTGGGATCCTTCGCCAACCCAGTCTTTCAACTCTGCTCTCTGTAACATTCCTTCTGCACACCAGTCTTCAATCTCTTCTCTCTGCAACGATCATTCTTAACCCCAGACTCCAACCTCTGCTCTCTGCAACAGTCCTTCTACACCCCAGTCTCCAACAACTGGTTTCTGCAACAGTCCTTCTGCACCACAGTCTGAAAACTCTGCTGTCTGAAATTAACATCCTGCACCTCTGTCTCCGACCTCTGCTGTCTTTTAAAATCCTTCTGCACCTCAGTTTCTGACATCTGCTCTCTGTAAGATCCATCTGAACCCCAGTCTCCAACATCTGCTCTCTGTAACAGTCCTTCTGCACCTCAGTCTCCAACCTTTGCTCTCTGCAACGATCTTTCTGGACCCCTGTCTCCAACGTCTGCTCTCTGCAACAGTCCGTCTGCACCACAGTCTCCAACCTCTGCTCTCTGTAAGATCTTTCTGCACTCCAGTTTCAAAACTCTGCTCTTTCTAACATTCCTTCTCTACCCTAGTCGCCAACCTTGGCTTTCTGCAAGGGTCCAGCCGCAACCCAGTCTCCAAAATCTGTCCTCTGCAACAGTCCTTCTGCTCCCCAGTCTCCAATATCTCCTCTCTGTAACAGTCCCTCTGTACCGCATTCACCAAACTCTGCTCTCTGTAATGGTCCTTCTGGACCCAAGTCTCCAACCTCTGCTTTCTGTATCAGTCCTTCTGAACCCCAGTCTCCAACCTCTGCTCTCTGTGTCTATCCTTCTTCACCTCAGTCTCCAACCTGTGCTTTCTGTAACAGTCCTTCTGAACCCAAGTATCCCAACTCTGCTCTCTGTAACAGTCCTTCAGCAACTCAGTCTAAAAACTCTTTTCTCTGCAAGGATCATTCTGCACCTCAGTCTACTACCTCTGCTCTCTGTAAGACCCTTCTGCAACCCAGTCTTCAAACTCTGCTCTCTGTTACAGTCCTTCTGCAGAATAGTTTCCAACCTCTGCTCTCTGTAACAGGATTTCTGCAACCCAGTCTCAAATCTGCTCTCTGTAAAAGGCCTTCAGAACCCCAGTCTCCAACATCTTCTCTCTGTAATGATTTTTCTCCACCTTAGCATCCAACCTCTGCTCTCGGCAACAGTCCTTCTGCACCCTCGTCACCAACCTCTGCCCTCTGTAAGATCCTTATGCACTCCAGTCTCCAACCTCTTCTCTCTGCAACGATTCTTCTCCATCCCAGTCTCCAACATCTGCTCTCTGCAACGTTTCTTTTGCACCCCAGTCTCCAAACTGTGCTCTCTGTAAGATCCATCTGAACCCTAGTCTCCAACCTCTGCTCTCTTTAACAGTCCTTCTGCATACCAGTCTCCAAACTCTGCTCTCTGTAACTGTTCTTCTGCACCTCAGTCTCCAAACTCTGCTCTCTGTAACAGTCCATCTGCACCTCAGTCTCTAAAATCTGCTCTCTGCAATGATCCTTCTGGACCCCAGTCTCCAACTTCTGCTCTGGGAAACAGTCCTTTGCACCACAGTCTCCAGACTCTACTCTCTGTAAGATCCTTCTGCACTCCAGTTTCCAACGGAGCTCTCTGTAACATTCCTTCTCCACCCCAGTCTCCAACTTCTGTCCTCTGCAACAGTCCTGTGCTCCCCAGTCTCCAAGATCTGCTCTGTGTAACAGTCCTTCTGTACTGCAGTCTCCAAACTCTGCTGTCTGTAACGGTCCTTTTACACCCCAATTTCCAACCTCTGCTTTCTTTAACAGTCCTTCTGCACCTCAGTCTCCAACCTGTGCTCTCTGTAACATTCCATCTGCACCCCAGTCTCCAACCTCTGCTCTCTGCATTGGTACCACTTAACCCCAGTCTTCAACCTTGTTCTCTACAACAGTCCTTCTGTACTGCAGTCTCCAACCTCTGTTCTCTGTAAGGGACCTTTTGCAACCCAGTCTCCCACCTCTACTTTCTATATCAGGCCTTCTGCACCACTATGCTCTCTTTCAAAGTCATTCTGCACGTGACTGTGTAACCTCTGCTCTCTGAAACAGTCCTACTGCAACCAGTCTTCAAACTTTGCTCTCTGCAAGAGTCCTTCTGCACCCCAGTCTCCATCCTCTGCTCTCTGCAACAGTCAATCTCCACCCCAGTCTCCAACCTGTGCTCTCTGTAAGGGGACTTCTGCACCCCAGTCTCAAAACTCTGATTTATGTATCAGTTCTTCTGCACCCAAGTCTCCAACCTGTGCTCTCTGTAATAGTCTTTCTGCACCTCAGACTCAAACCTCTGCTCTCTACTACAGTCCTTCAGCGCCTCAATCTCCAACCTCTTCTCTCTGCCACAGTCCTTCTGCACCTCAGTGTCAAAACTCTGCTCTCTGTAAGATTCTTCTGAAACCCAGTCTCCAACCTCTACTTTCTGCAATATTCCTTCTGTAAACCAGTCTCCAACCTCTGTTCTCTACAACAGTCATTCTGCACCCCAGTTTCCAACGTATGCTCTCTGTAAGAGTCTTTCAGTCTCCAACCTCTGTTCTCTGTAAGGGTCCTTCTGCACCCCAGTCTTAAATCTCTGCTTTCTGTATCAGTCCTTCTATACTGCAGTCTCTAAAAACTGCTCTTTCCAACGATCCTTCTGCACCTCAGTCTCCAACCTCTGCTCTCTCTAACAGTCCTTCTGTACCTCATTGTCCAACCTCTGCTCTTAGTAAGATTCTTTGCAACCCAGTCTCCAAACTCTGATCTCTGTAACTGTCCTTCTGCACCCCAGTCTCCAAAAACTGCTCTCTGTAACAGGCCTTCTTTACCCAGTCTCCAACCTCTTCTTTATGTAACAGGCCTTTTGCCCCCAGACTCCAAACTCTTCTCTCTTCAATGATCCTACTCCACCAATATTTCCAACCTCTGCTTTCTTTAACAGTCCTTCTGCACCTCAGTCTCCAACCTGTGCTCTCTGTAACATTTCTTCTGCACCCCAGTCTCCAACCTCTGCTCTCTGCATTGGTACCACTTAACCCCAGTCTCCAACCTTATTCTCTACAACAGTCCTTCTGTACTGCAGTCTCCAACCTCTGTTCTCTGTAAGAGACCTTTTGAAACTCAGTCTCCCACCTCTACTTTCTATATCAGTCCTTCTGCACCACAGTCTCTAAACTCTGTTCTCTGTAACACTGCTCTGTACCCCAGTCTCCAACATCTGCTCTCGATAATGGTCCTTCTGCACCTCAGTCTCCAACATCTGCTCTCTGCAACACTCCTTCTGCACCCCAGTCTTCTAACTTTGCTCTCTGCAACAGTTTTTCTGCACCTCAGTCTTTAACCTGTGCTCTCTGTAAATGTCCTTCTGCACCCCAGTCTCCAAACTGTGCTCTCAGTAAAAGTCTTTCTGCACCACAATCTCCAACCTCTGATTTCTCTAACAATCTTTCTGAACCCCAGTCTCCAAACTCTGATCTCTGCAACGATCCTTCTGCACCCCAGGATCCAAAGTGTGCTCTCTGTAAAAGTCCTTCTGCACCACAGTTTTTAAACTGTACTCTCAGTAAAAGTACTTCTAAACCCTAATCTCCAACCTCTGCTCTCTTTAACAGTCTTTCTACACCCCATTCTCCATACTCTTCTCACCCCAAGGATACCTCTGCACCCCAGTCTCCATCCTCTGCTCTCTGCAACTTTCCTTTTGCACCCCAGTCTCCAGCATCTGCTCTCTGCAAAAGTCTTTCTCCACCCCAGTCTCCAAAAATCTGTGCTCTGTAACAGTCCATCTGGACCCCAATCTCCAACCTCTACTCTCTGCAACAGTCCTTCTACACCCCAGTCTAAAACCTCTGCTCTCAGTTTTTCTGCACCCCAGTCTCCAAACTCTTCTCTCTGTAACTATCCTTCTGCACCTCAGTCTCAAACCTCTGCTCTTTGCAAGGGTCCTTCTGCACCTCAGTCTCCAAACTCTGCTCTCTGTAAGATCCTTCTGAACCCCAGTCTACAACTCTGCTCTGTAACAGGCCTTCTTCACCCCAGTCTCCAACGTCTGCTCTCTGTATCAGTCCATCTGCACCCCAGTCTCCAACCTCTGCTCTCTGCAACGATCCTTCTGAACCCCAGTCTCCAAACTCTGCTCGCTGCAACAGTCTTTGTGCAACCCAGTCTCCAACCTCTGCTCTCTGCAACAGTTCTTCTGTACCTCAATCTCCAATCTCTGCTCTATGCAACAATCCTTCTGTGCACAAGTCTCTAACGTCTTGTCTCTTAAACAGTCCTTCTACACTCAAATCTCCAACCTCTGCTCTCTGTAACAGTGTTTCTGTACCTCTGTCTCCTACCTCTGCTCTCTGTAAGACCCTTCTGAAACCCAGTCTGCAAACTCTGCTCTCTGTAACAGTCCTTCTGCACCCCAGTCTCCAACCTCTGCTCTCTGTAAAAGGCCTTCTGCATCCAGCCTCCAACCTCTGCTCTCTGTAAGAGGCCTTCTGCACCCCAGTCTCCAACCTCTACTCTCTGCAACGATTCTTCTGCACCCCAGTCTCCTACATCTTCTATGTGAAACAGTCCTTTTGCATCCCAGTCTCCAAACTCTGTTTTCTGCAACAGTCCTTCTACACCCAAGTCTCCAAACTCTGCTCTCTGTAAGAGTCCTTCTGTACCAGAGTCTCCAAACTCTGCTCTCTGTAACGGTCCTTCTCACCCCCAGTCTAAAACATTTGCTTTCTTTGTCAGTCCTTCTGCACCCCAGTATCCAACGTCTGCTCTCTGTAACAGTCCTTCTGCACCTCATTCTCCAACCTCTGCTTTCAGCAACTGCCCTTCTGAACCCCAGTCTCCAACCTCTGCTCTCTGTAACAGTCTTTCTGCACCCCAATCTCCTAACTCTGCTCTCTGTAACAGTCAATCTGCATCCCAGTATCTAAAATCTGCTCTCTGCAACAGTCCTTCTGCACCCCAGTCTCCATCATCTGCTCTCTGCAACAGTCCTTCTGCACCCCAGTCTCCCAACTCTGCTCTCTGCAACGATTTTTCTGGACGTCTGTCTCCAATGTCTGCTCTCTGTAAGATCCTTCTGCACTCCAGTTTCCAAACTCTGCTCTCTGTAACATTCTTTCTTAACCCCAGTCTCATACCACGATCCTCTGCAAAATTACTTCTGCTCCCCAGTCTCCGAGATCTGCTCTCTTTAACAGTCATTCTGTACCACAGTCTCTAATCTCTGCTCTTTGTAACGGTCCTACTACACCCCAGTCTCCAAACTCTGCTTTCTGTATCAGTCTGTCTGAACCCTAGTCTCTAACCTCTGTTCTCTGTATCTATTCTTCTGCACCTCAGTCTCCAACCTGTGCTCTATGTAAGAGTCTTTCTGCACCCCAGTCTTCAACCTCTTTTCTCGGTAACAGTCCTATACCACAGTCTCCAAACTCTGCTCTCTGTAATGGTCCTTCTGCACCCAAACTTCCAAATTCTCTGTAAAAGTCCTTCTTAAACTCAGACTCAAACCTCTGCTCTCTGTAACAATCCTTCTTCACCTCAGTCTCCAAACACTGCTCTCTGTAACACTCCACCTGCATCTCAGTCTCCAACCTCTGCTCTTTGTAAGATCTTTCTGCAACCCAGTCTCCAAATACTGCTCTCTATAACAGTTCTTCTTCACCCCAATCTCCAACTTCTGCTCTATCTAAGTGTCTTTCTGCACCACAGTCTCCAACCTCTGCTCTCTGCAACAGTCCTTCTGCACCCCAGTCTCCAACCTTTGTTCTCTGTAACAGACCTTCAGCACCCCAGTCTCCAAACTTTGTTCTCTGCAACAGTCTTTCTGCATCCCAGTCTCAAATCTCTGCTCTCTGTAACAGTCCTTATGCACCCCAGTTTCCAAACTCTGATCTCTGTAACAGTCCTTCTGCACCTCAGTCTGAAAACTCTGCTCTCTGCAATGATTCTTCTGGACCTCAGTCTCCAACTTCTGCTCTCTGCAACAGTCCTTCTGCACCCCAGTCTTAAACCTCTGTTCTAAGCAAAAGTCTTTGTACACCTAAGGCTCCAAACTCTGCTCTCTGTAACAGTCCTTCTGTACTGCAGTCTCCAACCTCTGCTGCCTGTAATGGTCCTTCTGCACCCGAGACTCCAAACTCTACTTTCGACATCAGTTATTCTGCACCCAAGTCTCCAAACTCTGCTCTCTGCAACAGTTCTTCTGCACCCCCGTCTCCAACCTCTGCTCCAGGTAACAGTTCTACTACACCCCAATCTCCAAACTCTGCTCTCTTCAACGATCCTTCTGCACCCCAGTCTTCAACCTCTGCTCTCTGCTACAGTCCTTCTTCACCCCAGTCTCCAAAGAGTGCTCTCTACAACTGTCCTGCTGCGCCCCAGTATCCAAACTCTGCTCTATGTAGCGATCCTTCTGCACCTCAGTCTTCAACCTCTGCTCTCTGCATCGATCCTTCTTCACCAGAGTCTCCAAACTCTGCTCTTTGCAACACTCCTTCTACACCCCAGTCTCCAAGCTCTGCTCTCTGTAACTGTCCTTCTTCACATCAGTGTCTCTTTAAAAATTCATCTTCACGTTTGTCTCAAAACTCTTTTCCCTGTAAGAGACCTTCTACACCCCAGTCTCAAACCTCTGCTCTCTGTAACAATTCTTCTGAGCCCCAATCTCCAAACTCTGCACTCTGTAAAACTCCTTCTGCACCCAAGTCTCCATACTCTGCTCTCTGTAAGAATCCTTTTGCACCTCAGTCTCCAACCTCTCCTCTCTAAAAGTCCTACTCCACCTCAGTCTCGAAGTTCTGCAATCTGAAAAGGTTCTTCTGTATTTCAGTCTCCAACCTCTGCTCTCTGTAACACTCCTTCTGAACCCCAGTCTCCAACATCCGTTCTCTGCAACGATTTTTTTTCTCCCCAGGTTCCAACCTCTGCTCTCTGCAACGGTTTTTCTGCACCCCAGTTTCCAACCTCTGCTCTTTGTAACAGTCTTTCTGCACCTCAGTCTCCAAACTCTGCTCTCTGCAACAGTTCTTTTGCACCCCAGTCTCCAACCTCTGCTCCAGGTAACAGTTCTACTACACCCCAATCTCCAAACTCTGCTCTCTTCAACGATCCTTCTGCACCTCAGTCTTCAACCTCTGCTCTCTGCTACAGTCCTTCTTCACCCAAGTCTCCAAACAGTGCTCTCTGCAACTGTCCTGCTGCACCCCAGTCTCCAAACTCTGCTTTCTGTAGCGATCCTCTGCTCTTTGTAACACTCCTTCTTCTCCCCAGTCTCCACACTCTGATGTCTGTAATGATCCTTCTGGACCTCAGTCTCAAACCTCTGCTCTCTACAACACTCCTTCTGCTCCTAAGTCTCCAACCTCAATGCTCTACAAAAGTCTTCTGCACCTCTGTCTCCAAACTCTGTTCTCTGTAAGATCCTTCTGAAACCCATTCATCAAACTCTGCTCTGTGTAACAGTCCTTCTAAACCCCAGTCTCCAAACTCTGCTCTCTGTAACAGGCCTTCTGAACCCCAGTATTCAACCTCTGCTCTCTGTAACAAGCCTTCTGCACCCCATGATCCAATATCTGCTCTCTACTACAGTCTTTCTGCACATAAGTCTAAAAACTCTGCACTCTGAAACAATCCTTCTGGACCCCAGATTCCAACCATTGCTCTGTGAAACAGTCTTTCTGAAACTCAGTCTCCAAATTGCTCTCTGTAAAATCCTTCTGCAACCCTGTCTCAAAACTGTGCTATATGTAACGGTCCTTTTGCACCCCAGTCTCCAACGTCTGCTTTCTTTATCAGTTCTTCTGAACCCCAGTCTCCAAACACTGCTCTCTGTAACAGTTCTTCACAATTCAGTCTCCAACTTCTGCTCTCTGCAACGGTCCTTCTTCACCCCATTCTCCAACTTCTGCTCTCTGCAACATTTCTTTTGCACCCAAGTCTCCATCTGTTCTCTCTGTAACTGTCCTTCGGCACCCCAGATTCCAAACTCTTTTTTCTGCATTACTGCTTCTGCTCCCCAGTCTAAAAACTCAGCTCTCTCTAACAGTCCTTGTGTACCGCAGTCCCCAAACTCTCCTTTGTGTAACGGTCCTTCCAGTCTCCACACTCTGCTTTCTGTATCAGTTCCTCTGCACCCCAGTCTTCAACCTCTGCTCCCTGTAACAGTCCTTCTGCACCTCAGTTACCGACCTCTGCTCTCTGCAAAAGTTTTTCTGCACCCCAGTCTCAAACCTCTGCTCTCTGCAAAAGTCCTTCTACACCCCAGTTTCAAACCTCTACTATCTGCAACGAACTTTGTGCACCCCAGTCTCCAACGTCTGATCTATGCAACAGTTATTCTCCACCCCAGTCTCCATCCTCTGCTCTCTGTAAGATTCCTTCTGCACCCCAGTCTCCAACCTCTCCTCTCTGTAAAAGTCCTTCTGTACCACAGTCTACAAAATCTGCTCTCTTCAACAGTCCTTCTGCACCCCAGTCTCCAAACTCTGCTCTCTGCAACATTTCTTCGTAACCCCAGTCTCCCACCTGTGCTCTCTGTCTTCAAAACTCTGCAATCTGTAGCAATCCTTCTGCACCTCAGTCTTCATACTCGGCTCTCTGCAACGATCCTTCGGCACCTCAGTCTCAAACCTCTGTTCTCTGCAATGATCCTTCTACACACCAGTCTCCAAGCTCTGCTCTCTGTAACAGTCCCTCTGAACATCAGTGTCAAAACTCTGCTCTCTGTAACACTTCTTTTGCACACCAGTCTCCATCCTCTTCTCTCTGTAACACTCTTTCAGCACCCCAGTCTCCATCCTCTGCTCTCTGTAAGAATCCTTCTGAATCCCAGCCTCCAACCGCTTCTCTCAGTAACAGTTCTTCTGCATCTCATTCTCCAATATCTGCTCTCTGAAATGATCCTTCTGCACCTCAGTCTCCAACCGCTGCTCTCTGTAACAGGCCTTGTGAACCCCATTCTCCAACATATGCTCTTTGGATCAGTCCTTTTGCACAGCACTATCCTACCTCTGCTCTCTGTAACAATCCTTCTGCACCTGAGTCTCCAAACTCTGCTCTCTGAAACGGTTTGTCTGCACCCCAGTCTCCAAACTCTGTTCTCTGCATCAGTCTTTCTGCACCCCAGTATACAAACTCTGCTCTCTGTAACAGTCCTTCTGTAACACAGTCTCAAAACTCTGTTCTCTGTAACGGTCCTTCTAATCCCCAGTCTCCAACGTCAGCTTTCTGTATCAGTTCTTCTGCACCCCAGTCTCGAAACTCTGATGTCAGAAACAGTCCTTCTGCACTCCAGTCTCCAACTTCTGCTCTCTGCAACATTTCTTCTGCACCCCAGTCTCCATCTGTGCTCTCAGTAACTGTCCTTCTGCACCCCAGTCTCCAACCTCTGCTCTCTCTAACGATCATTCTGCACCACAGTCTGAAACCTCTGCTCTCTGCAATGATCATTCTGCCCCTCAGTCTCCAACCTGTGCTCTCTGCATGATACTTCTGCATCCCAGTCTCCAACCTTTGCTCTCTCTAAGAGTCCTTCTGCACTTCAGTCTCCATCCTCTGCACTCTGTAACAATCCTTCTGCACCTCAGTCTCCAACCTCTGCTCTCTGTAACAGGTCTTCTGCACCCCAGTCTTCAAAATCTGCTCTCTATAACAGACCTAATGCACCCCAGTCTCCAACCTCTTCTCTTTGCAATGAACCATCTGCACCTCAGTCTCCAACCACTGCTCCCTGCAACAGTCCTTCTGCAACCCAGTCTTTAAACTCTGCTCTCTGCAACAGTCCTTCTGCACTCCAGTCTCCAACCTCTGCTCTCTGTAAGATCCTTCTTCACCCCGGTCTCCAAACTTTGCTCTCTATAACAGTCTTTCTGCACCTCAGTCTCCAACCTCTGCTCTCTGCTACGGTCCTTCTGCACCCCAGTATCCAAACTCTTTTCTCTGCAACAGTCCTTCAGCACCCCAGGCTCCAAACTCTGCTCTCTGTAACAGTTCTTCTGTACTGCAGTCTCCAAACAATAATGTCTGTAACGGTCATTCTGCACCCCAGTATCCAAACTCTACTTTCAATATCAGTTATTCTTCACCCCAGTCTCCAACCGCTGCTCTCTGTAACAGTCCTTCTGCACCTCAGCCTCCAAACTCTTCTCTCTGCAACAGTTCTTCTGCACCCCAGTCTCCAACATCTCTCTGCAACAGTCCTTCTAAACCCCAGTCTCCAACCTCTTCTCTCTGCAAGAATCCATCTGCATACCAGTATCCAACATCTGCTCTCTGCAACAATCCTTCTACACTGCAGTTTCCAACCTCTGCTCTCTGCTACAGTCCTTCTGCACCCCAGTCTCCAACCTCTGCTCTCTGCAACATTTCTTCTGCACCCCAGTCTCTCAACTGTGCTCTCTGAATCTGTCCTGCTTCACCCCAGTCTCCAATCTCTGCTCTCTGTAGCGATCCTTCTGTACCTCAGTCTTCAACCTCCGATCTCTAAAGGATCCTTTTTCACATAAGTTTCCAAACTCTGCTCTCTGAAACAGTCCATTTGCACGCCAGTCTCCAAGCTCTACTCTCTGTATCAGTTCTTCTGCAACCCAGTCTCCAAATTCTGCTCTCTGTAAAAGGCCTTCTGCATTCCAGACTTCAACCTCTGCTCTCTGTAACAGGCCTTTGGCACCCCACTCTCCAACCTGTGCTCTCTCTAACGATTCTTCTGCACCCTAGTCTCCAAACTCTGCTCTCTGTAACAGTCCTTGGCACCCCAGAATCCAACATCTGCTCTCTGCTACATTCCTTCTGCACCTCAGTCTGATAACTCTGCTCTCTGCAAAAATCTTTCTGCACCCCAGTTTCAAATCTTTGCTCTTTGTAACAGACCTTCTGAACCTCAGTCTCCAAAATTCTCTCTGTAAGATCCTTCTGAAACCCAGTCTCGAAACATTGCTATCTGTAACAGTTCTGCTGGACACCAATCTCCAAACTCTGCTCTCTGAAAGAATCCTTCTGCACCCCAGTCTCCAACCTATCCTCTCTGTAACAGTCCTTCTGCACCTCAGTCTCCAACCTCTGCTCACTGTAATGATGCTTCAGCACCCCAGTCTCCAAATTCTGCTCTCTGTAACAGTCCTTGTGAACCCCAGTCTCCAACATCTGCTCTCTGAAACGGTCCTTCTGCACCCCAGTCTCCAAACTCTGTTCTCTAACAGTCCTTCTGCACCTCAGACTCCAAACTCTGCTCTCTGTATCAGTCTTTCTAAGCTTCAGTCTGAAACCTCTGATCTCTGCAATGATCCTTCTGCACCACAGTCTCCAAACTGTGCTATCTGTAACAATCCTTCTGCACAGAAGTCTCCAACCTCTTCTCTCTTACATGTCTTCTGCACCCCAGTCTCCAAACCCTGCTCTCTGTAACAGTCCTTCTGCACCCCAGTCTCCAATCTCTGCTTATTGTATCAGTCCATCTGCACCACAATTTCAAACCTCTGCTCTCTGCAACAGTCTTTCTCCACCCCAGTCTCCAATCTTTGCTCTCTGCAACGATCCCTGTGAACCCCAGTATCCAATATCTGCTTTATGCAACAGTCCTTCTGCACCCCTGTCTCCAACCTCTGCTCTCTGCAACAGTCCTTCTGCAGCTCAGTCTGAAAACGCTGTTCTCTGCAATGATCCTTCTGCACCCCAGTCTCCAAACTCTGCTCTCTGTAACATTCCTGTTGCACTTCAGTCTTGAAACTCTGCTCTCTGTAAGATCCTTCTGCAACTCTGTCTCCAAACTCTGCTCTATGTAACAGTCCTTCTGCACCCCAGTCTCCAACCTCTGCTCTTTTCAAGAGTCCTTCTAAAACCCAGTCTCCAAACTCTGCTTTCTGCAACAGTCCTTCTGCACCCAAGTCTCCAACTTCTGTTCTCATTAACAATTCTTCTTCACCTCAGTTACCAAACTCTGATGTCTGCAATGGTCCTTCTGCACCACAGTCTCCAACCTCTATTCTCTGTAACAATCCCTCTGCACCCCAGTCTAAAAACTCTGCTCTCTACAACAATCCTTTTGCACCCCAGTTTCCAACATTTGCTCTCTGCAAAAGACCTTCTGCACCCCAGTCTCAAACATCTGCTCCCTGCAACAGTCTTTCTGCACCTCTGTATGACAACTCTGCTCTCTGCAACAATCATTTTGCACTTCAGTCTCCAACCTCTACTCTCTGTAACAGTCGTTCTGCACCTCAGTCTCCAACCTCTGCTCTGTGTAAAATCTTTAGGCAACCAGTCTCCAAACTCTTCCCTCTATAACAGTCCTTTTGCACCCTTTCTCCAAACCTTTCTCTCTGTAACAAGCATTCTGCACCCCAGTCTCCAACCTCTGTTTTCTGTAAAAGTCTTTCTGCACCCCAGGCTCAAAACTCTGCTCTCTACAACGATCCTTTTTCACCGCAATCTCCAACGTCTTTGTGCACCCAAGTCTCCAACAACTGCTCTCTGCAACAGTCCTCCTGCACCTCAGTCTGAAAATTCTGTGCTCTGAAATGATCCTTCTACACTCCAGTCTTTAAACACTGCTCTCTGTAACAGTCTTTCTGCTTCTGAGTCTCCAACCTCTGCTCTCTGTAACAGGACCTCCTCAAGTCAGTCTTTAATGTCTGCTCTCTGCAACAGTACTTCTGCACCCAGTCTCCAACCTCTGCTCTCTACAACAGTCATTATGCACCCTACTTACCAACATCTGCTCTCTGCAACAGTCCTTCTTCACCCCAGTCTCCAACATCTGCTCTCTGCAACAGTTCTTCTGCACCTCAGTCTGAAAACTCTGCTTTCTGCAATGACACTTCTGCACCCCAGTCTCCTAACTCTGCTCTCTGTAACAGTCCTTCTACACCTCAGTCTCCCAAGTCTACTCTCTGTACGATCCTTCTGATACCCAATCTTTAAACTCTGCACTCTGTAACAGTCCTTTTGCACCTCAGTCTCCAGACTCTGCTCTCTGCAACAGTCCTTGTGCACTCCAGTCTTCAACCTCTGCTCTCTGTAAGATCCTTCTTCACCCCGGTCTCCAAACTTTGCTCTCTATAACAGTCTTTCTGCACCCCAGTCTCTAACCTCTGCTCTCTGCAATGATCCTACTGCACCCCAGTCTCTAACCTCTGATCTTTACAAGAGGCCTTCTGCACCTCAGTCTCCAACTTCTGCTCTCTGTAAGATCCTTCTTCACCCCAGTCTCCAAGCTCTGCTCCTTTCAACCATCCTTCTGCACACCAGTCTCCAAACTCTACTCTATGTAAAGTACTTCTGCACCTCAGTCTCCAATAACTGCTCTCTGCAACAGTCCTTCTGCTCCACAGTCTTCAACCTCTGGTCTCTGTTAGATCCTTCTGCACTCCAGATTCTAAACTTTGTTCTCTGTAACATTCCTTCTCTTCCGCAGTCTTTATCCTCTGCTTTGTGCAAGTGTCCTGCGGCACCTTAGTCTCCAACCTCTGTCCTCTTCAACAGTCTTTCTGCTTCCAGTCTCCAACATCTGCTCTCTGTAACAGTCCTTATGTACCGCAGTCTCAAACCTCTGCTCCCTGTATCTATCCTTCTGCACCTCTGTCTCTAACCTGTGCATTCTGTATCATTCCTTCTGCACCCCAGTCTCTAATCTCTGCTCTCTGTAACAATTTTTCTATACAGCAGTCTCCAAACTCTGGTCTCTGTAACGGTCCTTCTGCACCCCAATTTCCAACCTCTACTTTCTGTAACAGTCCTTCCGCACATCAGTCTGATACCTCTGCTCTCTACACGATACTTCTGCACCCAAGTTTTAAAACATTGCTCTATGTAAAAGTCCACCTGCACCTCAAACTCCACCCTCTCCTCTCTATAACAGGCCTTCTGCACGCCAGTCTCCAAAGTCTTCTCTCTCTAGCAGGCCTTCTGCACCCCAGTCTCCAAAATCTGCTCTCTGCAACGATCCTTCTGCACCCCAGTCTCCAACCTCTGCTCTCTGCAATGATTCTAGTGCACCCCAGTCTCCAACCTCTGGTCTCTGTAACAGTCCTTCTGCACCACAGTCTCCAAATTATTCTCTCTGTAAGATCTTTCTGCACCCCTGTATACAACCTCTGCTCTCTGTAACAGTCCTTCTGCATCCAAGTCTCCAACCTCGGCTCCTTGTAGCAGGACTTCCACACATCAGTCTCTAAACTCTGCTCTCTACAACAGTTCTTCCGCAGCACATTTTCCAACATCTGCTCTCTACAACAGTCCTTCTGCACCCTAGTTACCAACATCTGCTCTCTGAAACAGTCCTTCTGCACCCCAGTCTCCAACCTCTGCTGTCAGTAAAAGTCCTATACCGCAGTCTCCAACCTCTGCTCTCTGTAACAGTCCTTCTGCACCCCAATTTCCAAACTCTTCTTCCTGTAACAGTCCTTCGGCACCTGAGTCTCCAAACTCTCCTATGTGTAACAGTCCTTCTACACCTCAGTTTCCAATGTCTGCTCTTTGTAACCGTCCTTCTTGACCTCAGTCTGAAACCTCTGCTCTCTGCACGATCCTTCTGCAACCCAGTCTCAAACCACTGCTTTCTGTAACAGTCCACCTGCACCTCAGTCTCCAACCTCTGCTCTCTGTAAGATCCTTCAGCAACCCAGTCTCCAAACTCTGCTCTCTATAAAAGTCCTTCTGCAACCCAGTCTCAAAACTTTCATCTCTGCAACAGTCCTTCTGCACCCCAGTCTCGTACATCTGCTCTCTGCAACACTCCTTCTGAACCTCAGTCTGTAAATTCTGCTCCCTTAAACCACCCTTCTGCATGCCAGTCTCCTAATTCTACTCTCTGTAACAGTCCTTCTGCACCTCATTCTCCCAACTCTGCTCTCTGAAAGATCCTTCTACAACGCAGTCTTTAAACTCTGCACTCTTTAACAGTCCTTCTGCACAAAAGTCTCCAAACTCTGCTTTCTGTAATGGTCCTTCTGCACCCCACACTCCAAACTCTGCTTTCTCTATCAGTCCTTCTGCACTCAAGTCTCCAACCTCTTCTCTCTGTAACAGTCTTTCTGCACCTAAGTCTCCAACGTCTGCTCTCTGCAACAGTCCTTTGGCACCCCAATCTCCTAACTCTGGTCTCTACAAAAGTCCTTCTACACCCAAGTCTTTAACCTCTACACTCTGCAACAGTCCTTCTGCACCTCAGTCTCTAACCTCTTCTCTTTGCAAAGGTCTTTCTGCACCTCAGTCTTCAACATCTGCTCTTTGTAACAGTCCTTCTGCACCCCAGGCTCCAAAATCTGCTCTCTGAAACAGTTCTTCTACACCCCAGTCTCCAACATCTGCTCTCTTCAACAGTTTTTCTAAACCTCATTCTGGAAACTCAGCTCTGTGCAAAGATCTTTGTGGACCAAAGTCTACAACCTCTGCTCTCTCTGACAGTCATTCAGCACCTCAGTCACCAACCTGTGCTCTCTGTAAGATCCTTATGCCACCAGTCTCCAAACGCTGCTTTATGTTACAGGGCTTCTGCTCCCCAGTCTCCAAGCTCTGCTCTATGTAACGATTTTTCTGCACCCCATTCTCCAACCTCTGCTCTCTGCAACAGTCCTATTGCACCCCAGTCTCCAACCTCTTCTCTCTGTAAGATAATTCTGCACATCTGTCTCCAACCTCTGCTCTCTTTAACAGTACTTCTGTACCATAGTCTCCAACCTCTATTCTCTGTAACGGTCCTTCTGCACCCCAGTCTCCAAACACTGCTCTCTTCAACAGTCCCTAATGCACCTCAGTCTACGAACACTGCTCTCTGTAACAGTTTTTCTGCACCTCAGTCTTCAACACCTGCTCTCTGCAACAGGCCTTCTTCATCCGAGTCTCCAACGTCTGCTCTCTGCAAAAATCCTTCTGCACCCCAGTCTCCATCTTTCCTCTCTGTAAGATCCTTCTGCTCCCCAGTCTCCAAACTCTACACTCAGTATTAGTCCTTTTGCACCTCACTCTCCAAACACTGCTCTCTGTAACGGTCCTTCTGCACCGTAGTCTTAAACAACTGCTCTCTGCAACAGTCTTTCTGCACCCCAGTCTCCAACCTCTGCTCTTTAGAACAGTCCTTCTATACCCCAGTCTCCATAATCCACCCTCTGTAACGATCCTTCTGCACCCCAGTCTCCAACGTCTGCTGTCTGCAACAATCCTTGAGCACCCCAGTCTCACAACTTTCCTCTCTGTAAGATTTTTCTATACCCACGTTTCCAAACTCTGCTCTCTGTAACATTCCTTCTGCACCCCAGTCTCCAACGTCTGGTCTCTGCAATAGTCCCTCTGCACCCCAGTCTCCAACCTTTTTCTCTACAACAGTTCTTCTGTACCACAGTCTTCAACCTCTGTTCTCTGTAAGAGTCCTTCTGCACCCCTGTCTCCAACCTCTGCTTTCTGTATCAGTCCTTCGGCACCACAGTCTCCAAACTCTGCTCTCTGTAACAGTCCTTCTGCACCTCACTCTTCAACCTCTGCTCTCTGCAACAGTCCTTCTGCACACAAGTCTTAAACCTCTGCTCTCTGCAACAGTCCTTCTGAACCTTAGTCTCCAACATCTGGTCTCTGTACCGTCCTTCTCCACCCCAGTCTCTATCATCTGCTCTCTGTAACAGTCCTTCTGTACTGCAGATTCCAAACTCTTCTCTCTGTTACAGTCCTTCTGCACCCCACTCTACAACCTCTGCTTTCTCTATCACTCCGTTTGCACTCAGGTCTACAACCTCTGCTTTCTGTAATAGTCCTTCTGCACCTCAGTCTCCAACGTCTCCTCTCTGCAACAGTCCTTCGGCACCCCAGTCTCCAACCTCTTCTCTCTGTTACAGTCCTTCTGTACTACAGTCTTTAACTTCTTTTCTCTGTAATGGTCCTTGTAGACCCCAGTCTCCAAACTCTGCTTTCTCTATCAGTCCTTCTGCACCCTTGTCTTTAAACTCTGCTTTCTGTAACAGTCCTTCTGCAACTCAGACTACAATTTCTCCTCTCTGCAACAGTACTTCTGTGCCCTAATCTCCAAACTCTGCTCTCTGCAACAGCCCATCTGCACTTCATTTTTTAAACTCTGCTCTCTGTAAGATCCTTCTGAAACCCAGTCTACAACCTCTGCTCTCTGTAACAGTCCTTTTGAACCTCAGTCTCCATCCGCTACTTTTCTCAGCAGTCCTTCTCCACTCTAGTCTCCAACCTCTGCTCTCAGTAACAGTCCTTCTGCACCTCAGTCTGAAAAATCTTCTCTCTGGAACGATCCTTCTGCATCTCAGTCTCAATCCTCTTCTCTGTGTAACAGTCATTATGTACCTCAGTCTCCAAACTTTTGTCTCTGTAAGATTCTTTTGCAACCCACTTTTTAAACTCTGCTCTCTGTAACTATCCTTCTGCACCCCAGTCTCCAAGCACTGCTCTCTGTAACAGGCCTTCTGAACCCCAATCTCCAACCTATGCTGTTTATAACAGGCCTTTTGACCCCAGTCTCCAAACTCTTCTCTCTTTAACTATTCTTCTGCACCCCAGTCTCTAACCTCGGCTCTCTTCACCAGTCCTCCTTCACCACAGTCTCAAACCTATGATGTCTGTAAGATCCTTCTGCACACCTGTAACCAACCTCTGCTCTCTGAAAAAGTACTTCTGAAAAGCAGTCTCGAAACTCTGCTCTCTGTAAGGGTTCTCCTGCATTTCAATCTCCAATCTTTGCTCTCTACAACACTCCTTCAGCAACAAAGTCTCCAAAATTTGCTCTGTGCAATAGATTTTATGCACATGAGTCTCCAACCTGTGCTCTCTGTAAAAGTCCTACTGCACCCCAGCCTTCAATCTGTGCTTTCTGTAAAAGTCCTTCTGCACATCAGTCTCCAATCTCTGCTCTCTATAACGATCCTTCTGCACACCAGTCTCCAAAATCTGCTCTCTGCAAAAATTTTTCTGCACCCCAGTCTCCAAAGTCTGCTCTCTGTAATAGGCCTTCTGCACCCCAGTCTCCAAACTCTGGTATCTGCAACAGTCCTTCAGCACCAAAGTCTCCAACATCTGCTCTCTGAATCAGTCCTTCTACACCCAGTCTACAACTTCTGCTCTCTGCAACAGTCCTTCTACGCCCTAGTCTCGATACTTTGCTCACTGCAACGATCCTTCTGCACCTCAGTCTCCAACCTCTGTTCTCTTCAACAGTTCTTCTGCACCCCAGTCTCCAACCTCTGCTCTCTCTAAGGGTCTTTATGCACCCCAGTATCCAACCTCTGCTTTCTATATCAGTTGTTTTCCACCACAGTCTTGAAAATCTGTAACAGTCCTTCTGCAACTCAGTCTGCAAACTTTGCTCTCTACAACAGTTCTTCTGCACCTCAGTCTCCAACCTCTGCTCTCTTTAAGGGTCCTTTGGCACCAGAGTCTTTAACCTCTGCTTTCTGTATCAGTCCTTCTGCACCACAGTCTCCAACCTCTGCTCTCTGCAACGATCCTTCTGGACCCCAGTCTTCAACCTCTGTTTTCTACAACACTTCTTCTGCACCCCAGTCTCGAAACACTATTCTCTATAACAGTCTATCTGTTCCGCAGTATCCAACCTTTGTTTCCTTTAAGGGTCCTTCTGAACCCGAGTTTCCAACCTTTGCTTTCTGTATCAGTCCTTCTGCACCACAGTCTCCAAACTCTGCTCTGTAGCAGTCATTCTCCACCACAGTCTGCAACCTCTGCACTCTGCAGTTGTCCTACTGCACCCAGTCTCCAACCTCTGCTCTCTGCAAAAGTCTTTCTGCACCCCAGTCTCCAACATCTACTCTCTACAAACGTCCTTCTCCACCCCAGTCTCAAAACTAGGCTCTCTGTAACAGTAGTTTGTACTGCAGTTTCCAAACTCTTCTCTCTGTAACGGTCCTTCTGCACCCCACTCTCCAACCTCTGCTTTCTCTATCAGTCCTTCTGCACTCAATCTCCAACCTGTGCTCTGTAACTGTCCTGCTGAATTTCAGTCTCTAACGTCTACTAGCTGCAACAGTCTTTCGGAACCCCAAACTTCAACCTCTGCTATCTGCAACAGTTCTACACTTAAGTATCCAACCTCTGCACTCTGCAACAGTCTTTCTGAACCTCAGTCTCCAACATCTTCTCTTCGCAAAAGTCTTTCTGCACCTCAGTCTTCAACATCTACTCTCTGTAACAGTCTTTCTGCACCTCAGTCGCCAACCTCTGCTCTCTGTAAGATCCTTCTAAAAACCAGTCTCCAAACTCTGCTTTCTATAACAGTCCTTCTGCACCCCAGTCTCAAAATTCTGCAGTCTGTAAAACTCCTTCGGCACCCAAGTCTGCACCCTATGTTCCCTGCAACAATCATTCTACACCCACGTCTCCAACCTCTGCTGGCTGCAACAGTTCTTCTGCACCCCAGTCCCCTACATCTGCAGTCTGCAACAGTTTTTCTAAACCTCATTCTGAAAACTCTGCTCTCTGAAAGGATCCTTCTGGACCCCAGTTTCCAACCTCTGCTCTCTCTGACAGTCCTTCGGCACCTCAGTCACCAACCTCTGCTCTCTGTAAGATCCTTATGCCACTCAGTCTCCAAACTCTGTTGTGTGTTACATGTCATCTGCTCCCCAGTCTCCAAGCTCTGCTCTTTGTAACAGGCCTTCTGCACCTCAGTATCCAACCTGTTCTCTCTGCAACAATCCTTCTGTACCTCATTCTCCAAACTCTGCTCTCTGCATCAGTCCTATTGCACCCCAGTCTCCAACCTCTGCTCTCTGGAAGATCCTTCTGCACACGTGTCTCAAAATTCTGCTTCCTTTAACAGTTCTTCTGTACAGCAGTCTCTAACATCTATTCTCTGTAACAGTTTTTCTACGCCCAGTCTCCAACGTCTCTTCTCTGCGACAGTCCTTCTGCACCTTAGTCTCTAAACACTGATCTTTGTAACAGTTTTTCTACACCTCCGTCTTCAACAACTGCTCTCTGCAACAGTCCTTCTTCACCCTAGTCTCCAAACTCTGCTCTTTAGAACAGTCCTTCTATATACCAGTCTCCATAATCTACTCTCTGCAACGATCCTTCTGCACCCCAGTCTCCAAAGTCTGTTCTCTGAAACAATACTTCTGCACCCTGTCTCAACAATTTCCTCTCTGTAAGATCGTTCTGGACCCTAGTCACAAAACTCTGCTCTCAGTATTAGGCTTTCTGCACCCCAGTCTCCAAACACTGCTCTCTGTAACAGTTTTTCTGCACCTCAGTCTTCAACAACTGCTCTCTGCAACAGTCCTCCTGCACCCCAGTCTCCAACATCTGATCTCTAGAAAAGTCTTTCAATACCACAGTCTCCATAATGTACTCTCTGCAACGATCCTTCTGTACCCCAGTCTCCAACGTGTACTCTCTGCAACAATCGTTCTGCACCCAAGTCTCCAAACTGTCCTCTCTTTAAGATTCTTCTGCACCCCAGTATACACACTCTGCTGTCTGTAACATTCTTTTTGCACCGCAGTCTCCAACGTTTACCCTCTGCAATGGTCCCTATGCACCCCAGTCTCCAACCTTGTTCTCTACAACAGTTCTTCTGTACCGCAGTCTCTAACCTCCGCTCTCTGTAATGGTTCTTCTGCACCCCAGTCTCCAAAATCTGCTTTCTGTTTCAGTCCTTCTGCACCACAGTCTCCAACCTCTGCTCTCTGCAACAGTCCTTCTGCACCCCAGTATCCAACATCTGCTCTGCAACAATCTTTCTGCACCACAGTCTCAAACATCTGCTCTGTGTAACAGTCCTTCTGTACTGCAGCCTCCAAACTCTGCTCTCTGTAACGGTCTTTCTGCACCCCAGTTTACAAACTCTGCTCTCTGTAACATTCCTTCTCCAACCCAGTCTCCAACCTCTGCTTACTGCAACATTCTTTCTGCATCCCAGTCTCCAAACTCTGCTCCCTGTAGCAGCCTTTCTGCACCTCAGTCTCCAACCCCTGCTCTCTGCAACAGTCCTTCTACACACCAGTTGCCAACCACTGCTCTCTGGAAAAATCCTTCTCTAACCCAGTCCCCAACGTTTGCTCTCTGCAACAGTTCTTCTGCACCCGAGTCTCCAACCTCTGCTCTCTGTAAGATCCTTCTGCAATCCCGTCTCTGAACTCTGCTCTCTGTAACAGTCCTTCTGCACCCTAGTCTCCAAACACTGCTTTCTGTATCAGTCCTTCTGCACCACAGTCTCCAACGTCTGCTCTCTGCTACAGTCCTACTGAACCCCAGTCTTCATCATCTAATCACTGCAACAGTCCTTCTGCACCCCAGTCTCCAACCTCTGCTCTCTGTAACAATCCTTCTGTAATGCAGACTCCAACCTCTGCTCTCTGTAATGGTCCTCCTGTACCCTAATCTCCAAACTCTGCTTTCTGTATCATTCCTTCTGCACCCCTGTCTCAATTCTCTGCTCTCTGTAACAGTCCTTCTGCACCTCAGTCTCCAAATTCTGCTCTCTGCAATAGTCCTTCTGCACCCAAATCTCCAACTTCTGCTCTATGCAACAGTCCTTCTGCACCGCAATACCCAAACTCTGTTCTTTGTAACAATCCTACTGCACCCCAGTCTCCAAATTCTGCTCTCTGCAGAGGTCCTTCTTCACCCCACTCTCCAAACTCTGCTCGCTGTAATATGGTTCTTTACCCGAGTGTCCAAACTCTACTCTCAGTAATAGTTCTTCTGCATTGCAGTCTCCAAACTCTGCTCTCTGTAACAATACTTCTGCACCTTAGTCTCCAAACTCTGCTTTCTCCAAAGGTCCTTCTGCAACACTGTCTTAAAACTCTGTTTTTGCAAAAGCCCTTCCGCTCCCCAGTCTTCAATCTCTGCTCTTTGTAAAAGTGTTTTTGCACCCCAGTCTCCAATCTTAGCTCTCTGTAACGGTCCTTCGGCACCCCAGTCTCCAACCTCTGCTTTCTTACCAGTCGTGCACCCCAGTTACCAAACTCTGCTCTCTGCAACAATCCTTCTGCACCCAAGTCTCCAACCTCTGCTCTCTGTAACAGTCCTTCTGTAATGCAGACTCCAACCTCTGCTCTCTGAAATGGTCCTCCTGTACCCTAGTTTCCAAACTCTGCTTTCTGTATCATTCCTTCTGCACCCCTGTCTCAATCTTCTGCTCTCTGTAACAGTCCTTCTGCACCTCAGTCTCCAAATTCTGCTCTCTACAACAGTCCTTCTGCACTTAAGTCTCCAACATCTGCTCTCTGTAAAATCCTTCTGCACCCCAGTCTCCTACATCTGCTCTCTACAACAGTCCTTTTGCACCCCAGTCTCCAACCTCTGATCTCTGTAACAGTTCTTCTGCACCGCAGTCCCCAACCTCTGCTCTCTGTAATGGTCCTTCTGCACCCAAGTCTCTAAAATCTGCTTTTTGTATCAGTCTTTCTGCACCTCAGTCTCCAACTTCTGCTCTCTGTAACAGTCCTTCTGCACCTCAGTCTTCAACCTCTGCTCTCTGCAATTGTCCCTCTGCAACTCAGTATCCAACCTCTACTCTCTGTAACAGTCCTTATGCATCTCAGTATCCAACCTCTACTCTCTGTTAGATACTTTTGCAAACCAATCTCCAAAATCTGCTCTCTGTAACAGTTCTTCTTCACCTCAGTCTTCAACCTCTGCTCTCTGCAACAGTCCTCCTGCACCCCAGTCTCTAATCTCTGCTCTCTGCAACACTCCTTCTACACCACAGTCTCAAACCTCTGCTCCCTGTAACATCCTTCTGCACACATGTATCCAACCTCTGATCTCTGTAATGGTCTTTTTTCATCCCTGTCTCCAAACTCTGCTTTCTGTATCAGTCCTTCTGCACCACAGGCTTCAACCTCTGCTCTCTGTAACAGTCCTTCTGCACCCTGTCTCCAACCTCTGCTCTCTTCAACAGTCTTTCTGCACGACAGTTTAAAACTCTGCACTCTGCAAAATTTCTTCTGTACCCCAGTCTCCAACCTCTGCTCTCTGTATCAGTCCTTCTGCACCCAAGTCTCCAAACTCTACTCTCTGTAACAGTTTTTCTGCACCTCAGGCTCCAACTTATGCTCTCTGTAACAATCCTTCTGCACACCAGTCTCCAACCTTTTCTCTCAGCAACTGTCCTTATGCACCCTAGTGTCCAACTGCTGTTCTTTGAAACAGTCTTTCTGCACCACAGTCTACAACATCTGCTCTCTGTAACAGTCCTTCTGTACTGCAGTCTCCAAACTCTGCTCTCTGTAACAGGCCTTTTGCACCCAAGTCTCCAAACTCTGCTCTCTTTAATAGTCTTTTTGCACCCCATTCTCCAACATCTGCTCTCTGCAACAGTCTTTCTGCACCAAGTTTCCATACTTCGCTCACTGTATGATGCTTCTGCAACCCAGTCTCCCAACTCTGCCCTCTGTATCAGTCCTTCTTCACCCCAGTCTCCAATCTCTGCTCTCTGCACCAGTGCTTCTTCACCTCAGTCTCCAAACTCTGCTCTTTGTATGATGCTTCTGCACCCCAGTCTACAACCTCTGCTCTCGGAAACAGTCCATCTACACTTTAGTCTCCATAATCTGCTATACAACAGTCCTTCTGCACCCCAGTCTCCAACCTATGCTCTCTGTAAGATAATTCTGCACACCTACCTCCAACCTCTGCTTTATTCAACAGTCTTTCTGCACCCTAGTCTCCAAAGTCTGCTCTCTGCAGCAGTCCTTATACGACCCAGTCTACAAAGTCTGCTCTGTGAAACAGTTTTTCTACAATCCAGTCTCCATACTCTACTCACCCAAATAATCCTTCTGCACCCCATCTCTAACCCATGCTCTCTGTAACATGTCCTTCTATACCGTAGTCTCCAAACTCTTTTCTCCGTGAGTGTCCTTATGTACTCCAGTATCCAACATCTGCTTTCTGCATCAGTCGTTTTGAACCAGAGTCTCCATACTTTGCTCTCTGTATCAGTCCTTCTGCAACTCAAACTGCAACTTCTGCTTTCTGAAACAGTCCTCTTGAACTCCAGTCTCCATCCTCTGCTCTCTGAAACAGTCCTTTTGCACACCAGTCTCCAACATCTGCTCTCTAAACAGTTCTTCTCCACCCCAATCTCCAATCTCTGCTCTTTTTAACAGTCCTTCTATACTGCAGTCTCCAACCACTGCTCTCTGTAAGGGTCCTTCTGAACATGAGTGTCCAAGCTCTGCTTTCTGTATCAGTCCTTCTGCACCCGAGTCTCCAACATTTGTTCTGTGTAACTGTCCTTCTACACCTTAGTATCCAACCTCTGGTCTCTGCTACAGTCCTTCTTCACCCCAATCTCCAACCTCTACTCTTTGCAACAGTCCTTCTACACCCAAGTCTAAAACCTCTGCTCTCTTCAACAGTCCTTCTGCACCCCAGTCTAAAAACTCTGCTCTCTGTAACAGTCATTCTGCATCTCAGTCTTCTACCTCTGCTCTCTGTAACAGTGTTTCTGCACCCCAGTCTCCAACCTCTGCTCTCTATAACAGTCCTTCTGCAAACGAGTCTCCAATCTCTGCTCTCTGCAACGATCCTTCTTCACTGCAGTGTCCAAACTCTGCTCTCTGTAACAGTCCTTCTGCACCACAGTCTTTAACCTCTGCTCTCTGCAACAATCTTTCTGCACCCCAGTCTCCAAACTCAGCTCGCTGTAAAAGTCCTTCTATACATCAGTCTCCAACCTGTTATTTCTGTGAGACCCTTCTGAAACCCAGTCTGCAAACTCTGCTCACTAAAACAGTCTTACTGCACCCCATCTCCAAACTCTGCTCTCTGTAACAATAATTCTGCATCTCAGTTTCCAACCTCTGCTCTCTGCAAAGGTGCTTCTGCACTCCAGTCTCCAAACTCTGTTCTCTGCAACAGTCCTTCTGCACCCCATTCCCCAACCTCTGCACTCTGTAGCAGTCCTTCTGTACTGGAGTCTCCAAACTCTGCTCTCTTTATCCGTCCTTCTGCACCCAAGTCTCCAACATCTGCTTTCTCAATAAGTCCTTCTGAACCCACTCTCCAACCTCTGCTCTCTTTAACAGTCTTTCTGCACCTCAGTCTCTAACCTCTGCTTTCTGTAACAGTCGTCCTGCACCCCAGACTTCAACCTCTGCTCTCTGCAGCATTCATTTTGCACCCCAGTCTCCTACCTGTGCTCTCTGTATAAGTCCTTTTGCAAATCAGTCTCCAACCTCTTCTCTCAGCAACAGTCCTTATGCACCCCAGTCTCCAAGTTCTGTTCTCTGCAACTGTCCTTCTGCACCTCAGTCTCCAATCTCTGCTCTCTTTCAGAGGCCTTCTGCACTCCAGTCTCCAACCTCTTCTCTCTGTAACAGGCCTTCTGCAGCCAAGTCTCCAAAATCTGCTCTCTTTAACAGTCCTTCTGCACCCCAGTCTCCAACCTCTTCTCTCTGCACCAGTCTTTCTGCACATCAGTATCCACACTTTGCTCGCTGTAAGATGCTTCTGCACACCAGTCTTTCAACTCTGCCCTCTGTATCAGTCCTTCTAAAGCCCAGTCTCCAATCTCTGCTCTCTGCAACAGTTCTTCTGCATCTCAGTCTCCAAACTCTGCTATCTGTATGATGCTTCTGCACCCCAGTCTACAACCTCTGCACTCTGTAACAATCCTTCTACACCCTTGTCTCCATGATCTGCTCTGCAACAGTCTTTCTGCACCCCAGTCTCCAACCTACGCTCTCTGTAAGATAATTTTGCACACCTGTCTCCAACCTCTGCTTTCTGTAACAGTCCTTCTGTACTGCAGTCTCCAACATTTGCTCTATTTAACGGTAGTTACGCACCCGAGTCTCCAAACTCTGCATTATGTATCCGTCATTCTGCACCCCAATCTCCGACCTCTGCTCTCTGCAACAGTCCTTCTTGCACCTCAAACACCATCCTCTGTTCTCTGCAAAAGTTCTTCTGCGCCCCAATCTCCAACCTCTGCTCTCTGCAACAGTCGTTCTGCACCTCAGTGTGCAAACTCTGCTCTCTGTAAGATCCATCTGAAACCCAGTCTTCAACCTCTGCTTTCTGCAATGGTCCTTCTGCACCGAAGTCTCCAAACTCTAAGCTATACAACAGTTATTCTACACCCTAGTCTAAAACCTCTGCTCTCTGTAACAGTCTTTCTGTACCACAGTCTCCAACCTCTGTTCTCTTCAGGGGTCCTCTGCACCACATTCTCCAAGCTCTGCTTTCTGTATCAGTCCTTCTGCACCACATTCTCGAAACTCTGCTGTCTGTATCAGTCCTTCTGGACTTCAGTCTGCAACCTTTGCTGTCTGCAATAGTCCATATGCACCACAGTCTCCAAATACTGCTCTCTGCAACATTCCTTCTGCACCCCATTATCCAATATTTGCTCTCTGCAACAGTCCTTCTCCAACCCAATCTCCATCCTCTGTCTGATCTCTTCAACAGTCCTTCTGCACCCCAGCCTCAAACCTCTGCTCTCTGCAACAGTCCTTCTACACTCTAGGCTCCATAATTTGCTCTTCAACAGTCTTTTTGCACCCCAGTCTCCAATCTCTGCTCTCTGTAACAGTACTTCTGCACCTCGCTTTCCAACCTTTGCTCTCTGGAACGATCCCTCTGCACCCCAGTCTCCAATCTCTGCTCACTGCAACAGTCCTTGTGCACCCCAATCTCCAACATCTGCTCTCTGCAACAGTTCTTCTGTACCTCAGTCTGAAAACTCTGCTCTCTGCAATTATTCTTCTGCACCCGAGTCTCCAACCTCTGCTCTCTGTAACAGTCCTTCTGTACCTCAGTCTCCAACTTCTGCTCTGTATCAGTCCTGCACCCCTGTCTCCCACATCTGCTCTCTGAAACTGTCCTTCTTCACCTCAGTCTTCAACCTCTGCTCTGTGAAAGAGTCCTTCTACATCTCAGTCTGGTAACTCTGCTGACTGCAACGGTCCTGCTGCACCCCAGTCTCAAACCTCTGTACTCTGCAACAGTCCTTCTGCTCCCCAGTCTCCAAACTCTGCTCTTTATAACAGTCCTTCTGCACCCCAGTCTCCAACCTCTCCTCTCTGCAACAGTCTTACTGCACCTCAGTCTCCAAACTTCGCTCACTGTAAAATGCTTCTGCACCCCAGTCTCCCAACTCTGCCCTCTGTATAAGTCCTTCTGGACCCTAGTCTCCAATCTCTGCTCTCTGCAACAGTCCTTCTGCACCTCAATCTCCAAACTCTGCTTTCTGTATGATGCTTTTGCACCCCAGTCTACAACCTCTGCTCTCTGGAACAGTCCTTCTACACCCTAGTCTCCATAATCTGCTCTGCAACACTCTTTCTGCACCCCAGTCTCCAATCACTGCTCTGTGTAACAGTCCTTCTGCACCTCAGTCTCCAAACTCTGCTCTCTGTAAAAGGCCTTCAGCACCCCGCTTTCCAAACTCTGCTCTCTGCAACGATCCCTCTGCACCCCAGTTTCCAATCTCTGCTCGCTTCAACAGTCCTGTTGCACCCCAATCTCCAACATCTGATGTCTGAAACAGTTCTTCTGTACCTCAGTATGAAAACTCTGCTCTCTGCAATTATCCTTCTGCACCCGAGTCTCCAACCTCTGCTCTCTGTAACAGTCCTTCTGTACCTCAGTCTCTAACTTCTGCTCTGTATCACTTCTGCACCCCTGTCTCCCACATCTTCTCTCTGTAACTGTCCTTCTTCACCTCAGTCTTCAACCTCTGCTCTGTGTAAGAGTCCTTCTGCATCTCAGTCTGGAAACTCTGCTGATTGCAACGATCCTTCTGTACCCCAGTCTCCAACCTCTGTTCTCTGCAACGATCTTTCTGAAACTCAGTCTCCAACCTCCACTCTCTCTAACAGTCCTTCTGCACCTCAGTCTCCAACATCTGCTCTCTGTAAAATCCTTCTGCAACCAAGTCTTCAAACTCTGCTATCAGTAACAGTCCATCTGGAGCCCTTCTCCAAACTCTGCTCTCCATAACAGGCCTTCTGAACCCCAGTCTCCAACCTCTGCTCTCTTTAACAGTCCTTCTGCACCTCGGTCTCCATCCTCTGTTCTTTGCAACACTTCTTCTGCACCCCAGTTGCCAACCTCTGCTTTCTGTAACAGTCCTTCTGTACCTCATTCTCCAAACTCTGTTCTTTGTAACAGTCCTTCTGCACACCAGTTTCCGACCTCTGCTTTCTGTATCAGTCTTTCTGCTCCGGAGTCTAGATACTGTGCTCTCTGTAACAGTCCTTCTTCACCTCATATCCAAACTCTGCTCTCTGCAACAGTCCTTATGCACCCCAGTCTCCAACCGCTGCTGTCTGCAACATTCCTTCTGCGCCCCAGTCTGCAACGTGTGCTCTGTGTAACAGTCCTTCTGCAGCCAAGTCTCCACCTGTGCTCTCTGCTACGATCGTTCTGTATCAAAGGCTTAAATCTCTGCACTCTGCGACAATACTTCTGTACCCCAGTCTCCAACCACTTTCTCTGTAACAGTCCTTCTCCACCTCAGTCTTCAACCTCTGCTCTCTGCAAGAGTTTTTCTGCACCCCAGTCTCCAACATCTGCTCTCTAATCAATCCTTCTGCACCCCAGTCTCCAACATATACTCTCTGCAACGATCCTTCTGCACCTCAGTCTCTAACCTCTGCTCGCTAAAAAATCCTTCTGCACCCCAGTTTTCAAAATCTGCTCTCTGTTATATTCCTTCACCACGCCAATCTCCAACCTCTGTTTTCTGCAACGGTCCTTCTGCACCCCAGTCTCAAACCTCTGTACTCGGCAACAGTCCTTCTGCTCCCCAGTCTCCAAACTCAGCTCTTTATAACAGTCCTTCTGCACTCCAGTCTCCAACCTCTGCTCTCTGCAACAGTCTTACTGCACCTCAGTCTCCAAACTACGCTCGCTGTAAGATAGTTCTGCACCCCAGTCTCCCAAATCTGCCCTCTGTATCAGTCATTCTGGACCCCAGTCTCCAATCTCTGCTCTCTGCAACAGTCCTTCTGCACCTCAGTCTCCGAACTCTGCTTTCTGTATGATGCTTCTGCACCCCAGTCTACAACCTCTGCTCTCTGGAACAGTCCTTATACACCCAAGTCTCCATAATCTGCTCTGCAACACTCCTTCTGCACCTCAGTCTTCAATCTCTGTTCTCTGTAACAGTCCTTCTGCACCTCAGTCTCCAATCTCTGCTCTCTGTAAAAGGCCTTCTGCACCCGCTTTGCAACCTCTGCTCTCTGCAACGATCCCTCTGCACCCCAGTTTCCAATCTCTGCTCGCTGCAAAAGTTTTTGTGCTCCCCAACCTCCAACATCTGATCTCTGCAACAGTTCTTCTGTACCTCAGTATGAAAACTCTGCTCTCTGCAATTATCCTTCTGCAGACGAGTCTCCAACCTCTGCTCTGTAACAGTCCTTCTGTACCTCAGTCTCCAAATTCTGCTCTGTATCAGTCCTGCACCCCTGTCTCCCACATCTGCTCTCTGTAACTGTCCTTCTTCACCTCAGTCTTCAACCTCTGCTCTGTGTAAGAGTCCTTCTGCATCTCAGTCTGGAAACTCTGCTGACTGCAACGATCCTTCTGTACCCCAGTCTCCAACCTCTGTTCTCTGCAACGATTCTTCTGAAACTCAGTCTCCAACCTCTACTCTCTCTAACAGTCCTTCTGCACCTCAGTCTCCAACATCTGCTCTCTGTAAAATTCTTCTGCAACCAAGTCTCCAAACTCTGCCATCAGTAACAGTCTTTCTGGAGCCCTTCTCCAAACTCTGCTCTCCATAACAGGCCTTCTGAAAACCAGTCTCAAACCTCTGCACTCTTTAACAGTCCTGCTGCACCTCGGTCTACAAATTCTGCTCTCTGTAAGATCCTTCTGCAACCTTGTCTAAAAACTCTGCTCTCTTTAACAGTCCTTCTGCACATCAGTCTCCAACCTCTGCTCTTTGCAACACTCCTTCTGCACCCCAGTTGCCAACCTCTGCTCTCTGTAACAGTCCTTCTGCACACCAGTCTCCAACCTCTGCTTTCTGTATCAGTCCTTCTGCTCCCTAGTCTACATACTCTGCTCTCTGTAACAGTCCTTCTGCACCTCATATCCAACTCTGCTCTCTGCAATAATCCTTCTGCACCCAAGTCTTTAACCGCTGCTCTCTGAAACAGTCTTTCTTTACCTCAGTCTCCAACTATTGCTCTGTATCAGTCCTGCACCCCTATCTTCAACATCTTCTCTCTGTAACTGTCCTTCTTCACCTCATTTTTCAACCTCAGCTCTGTGTAACAGTCCTTCTGCATCTCAGTCTGAAAACTCTGCTGACTCCAATGATCCTTCTGCAACCCAGTCTCCAACCTCTGTACTCCACAACAGTTATTCTGCACCCCAGTCTCCAACCTTTGCTCCCTGTAAAAGTTCTTCTGTACCACAGTATCCTACCTCTGTTCTCTGTAAGGATCCTCTGCACTTCAGTCTGCAAGCTCTACTCTCTGCAACAGTCCTCCTGCACCCCAGTCTTCAACCTCTGCTTGCTGCAACAGTCCTTCTGCAGCCCAGTCTACGAAATCTGCTCTCTGAAATATTCCTTTTCCACCACAATCTCCAACCTCTGCTCTCTGTTACCGTCCTTTTCTACTGCTGTCTCCAAACTCTTATCTCTGTAACGGTCTTTCTGCACCCCAGTCTCCAAAGTCTGCTTTTTGTATCAGTCCTTCTGCACCCCGGTCTCTAAACTATGCTCTCTGCAACAGTCCTACTGCGGAACAATCTCCAACCTCTTCTCTCTGCAACAGTCCTTCTGCACCTCAGTGTTCAAACTCTCCTCTTTGTATGTTTCTTCTGAAATCCAGTCTTTAATCTCTGCTATATGCAATGGTCCTCCAACCTCTGTTCTCGACAACAGTTATTCTGCACCCCACTCTCCAAACTCTGCTCTGTGTAACAGTCCTTCTGTACCACAGTCTCCAACCTCTGTTCTCTGTAAGGGTCCTTCTGCACCCCAGTCTCCAACCTCTGCTTTCAGTATCAGTCCTTTAGCACCACATTCTTCAAACTCTGCTCTCTGTAACAGTCCTTCTGCACCTCAGTCTGCAACCTCTGCTCTCTGCAATAGTCTTTCTGCACCCCAGTCTACAATCTCTGTTCTCTTCAACAGTCCTTCTGCACCCCAGTCTCTAACATCTGCTCTCTGCAACAGTCATTCTCCACCTCAGTCTCAAACTTTGCTCTTTGCAACAGTCCTTCTGCACCCCACTCACCAAGCTCTGCTTCCTGTATCAGTCCTTCTGAACCCCAGTCTCCAACCTCTGCTCTCTATAACAGTCCTTCTGCACCTCAGTCTCTATAACCATCCTTCTGCTCCTCAGTCTCAAACCTCAGTCTCTCTGAAACAGTCTTTCTGCACATCAGTCTGAAAACTCTGCTCTCAGCAACGATCTTTTCTCACCTCAGTCTTCAACCTCTGCTCTCTGTAACAGTCCTTCTGTACCTCAGTCTCCAAACTCTTCTCTCCATAAGATCCTTTTGCAACCCAGTCTTTAAACTCTGCTCTCTGTAACTGTCCTTCTGTACCCCAGTATCCAAGCACTGCTCTCTGTAATGGGACTTCTGCACCCCAATCTCCAACCTCTGCTCTCTGCAAGGGTCCTTCTGTACCTCAGTCTCCAAACTCTTCTCTCTGTAACAGTGCTTCTGCACCTCAGTCTCCAACCTATGCTCTCTGTAACATCCTCCTGCAACCCAGTATTAAAACTCTGCTCTCTGTAACAGTCCTTCTGCTCACCAGTCTCCAAACTCTGCTCTCGGTAACAGGTCTTCTGCACCCCAGTCTCCAACCTCTGTTATCTGTATCAGTCCTTCTTCATTCCAGTCTCCAACCTCTTCTCTCTGCAATGATCCTTCTGCACCCCAGTCTCAAACCTATGCTCGCTGTAAGGTCCTTCTGCACACCTGTCTCCAACCTCTGCTCTCTGTAACACTCCTCTGTACTACAGTCTCCAAATTCTGCTCTCTGTAAGGGTCCTTCTGCACCTCAGACTCAGACTACTGCTCTCTGCAACACTCCTTCTGCACCCCAGTCTCCAACCTGTGCTCTCAGTAAAAGTCCTTCTGCAACACAGTCTCCAAACTCTGCTCTCTCTAACCATCATTCTGAACCCAAGTCTCCAAATTCTGCTCTCTGCAACGATCATTCTGCACCACAGTCTCTAAAGTCTGCTCTCTGTAACAGTCCTTCTGCACCCCAGTCTTCAAACTCTGCTTTCTGTAACTGTCATCTTCATCTCAGTCTCCATCCTCTGCTCTATGCAACTGTTCTTCTTCACCCAAGTCTCCAACATCTGCTATCTGAAAAAGTCCTTCTAAATCCTAGTCTCCAACCTTTGCTCTGTGTAACAGACCTTGTACAGCCCAGTCTCCATACTCTGCTCGCCCCAAGTATCCTTCTGCATCCCAGTCTCCATCCTCTTCTCTCTGCAACTGTCCTTTTGCATCCCAGTCTTCAGCATCTGCTCTCTGCAACAGTCCTTCTCCACCCCAGTCTCCAACCTCTGCTCTATGTAACAGTCCTTCTGGACCCCAATCTCCAAACTCTACTCTCTGTAACAGTCCTTCTACACCCAAGTCCAAAACTTCTGCTCTCTGCAAAAGTTTTTCTGCACCCCAGTCTCCAACCTCTTTTCTCTTTAACTATCCTTCTGCACCTCAGTCTCCAAACTCTGCTCTTTTCATGGGTCCTTCTGCACCTCAGTCTCCGACCTCTACTCTCTGAAATAGTGCTTTTGCAACTCAGTCTCCAACCTCTGCTCTCTGTAAGATCCTTCTGCACTTCAGTCTTAAATCTCAGCTCTCTGTAACAGGCCTTGGGCACCCCTGTCTCCAACCTCTGCTCTCTGTATCAGTCCATCTGCACCCCAGTCTCAAACCTCTGCTCACTTCAACGATCATTCTGCACCCCAGTCTCCAACCTCTGCTGCCTGAAACAGTCCTTGTGCAACCCAGGCTCCAACCTCTGCTCTCTGTAACAGTCTTTCTGTACCTCTGTCTCCTACCTCTGCTCTCTGTAAGACCCTTCTAAAAACAAGTCTGCAAACTCTGCTCTCTGTAACAGTCCTTCTACACCCCAGTCTCCAAACTCTGCTCTCTGTAACAGTCGTTCTGCACCCCAGTATCCAATCTCTGCTCTCTGCAACATTCCTTCTGCACCCAGTATCAAATATATGCTCTCTGAAAAAGTCTGTCTTCACCCCGGTCTCCAAGCTCAGCTCTCTGTAATGATCCTTATGCACCCCAGTTTCAAACATCCGCTCTCTGTAACAGTCCTTCTGCCCTGCAGTCTCCAAACTCTTTTCTCTGTAAGATCCTTCTGAAACCCAGTCTCCAACGTCTGCTATCTGTAACTTTCTTCTACACCCCAGTCTTTAACCTCTGCTCTCTGCAACAGTCCTTCTGCACCTTAGTCTCCAAACTCTGCTTTCTGCATCAGTCCTTCTGCACCCAAGTCTCCAAACTCTGCTCTCTGCAACATTCCTTCTGCACCCCAGTCTCCAAACTGTGCTCTCTGTAAAAGTCTTTCTGCACCCCATTCTCTAAAGTCTGCTCTCTGTAACGATCCTTCTGCACCCCTGTCTCGAACCTCTGCTCTCTGCAACCACCCTTCTGCACCTCAGTCTGAAACCTCTGCTCTCTGCAACGATCCTTCTGCAGCCCAGTCTCAAACCTCCTCTCGCTGCAACAGTCCTTGTGAACCCCAGTCTTCAACATGTGCTTTTTGCAACAGTTCTTCTGTACCTCATTCTGAAAACTCCGCTCTCTGTAATATTTCATTTGCAACCCAGTCTCCAACATCTGCTCTCTGTAACAGTCCTTCTGTATCTCAATCTCCAATCTCTGCTCTATGCAACAGTTCTTCTGTGCACAAGTCTCCAAAATCTACTCTCTTAAACAGTCCTTCTACACCACAGTCTCCAACTATGCTCTCTGAAACATTCCTTCTACACCCCAGTCTCCATACTCTGATCGCCCCATCTATCCTTCTGCACTTCAGTCTCCAAACTCTGTTCTCTACTCAGTTCTTCTGCACCCCAGTCTCCAACCTCTGTTCTCTGTAACAGTCCTTCTGCACCACAGTCTCCAACCTCTGTTCTCTGTAAGGGTCCTTACGCACCCCAGTATCCAACCTCTGCTTTCTGTATCAGTCATTTTGAACCACAGTCTCCAAACTCTGCCCTCTGTAACCGTCCTTCTGATACCCAGTCTACAACCTCTGCTCTTTGCAACAGTCCTTCTGCACCCTAGTCTCCAACCTTTGCTCTCTGCAACAGTCTTTTTGCACCCCAGTCTCCTACATCTGCTCTCTGCAACAGTCATTTTCCACAATAATCTCCAAACTTTGCTCTCTCTAACAGTCCTTCTGTACTGCATTCTCAAACCTCTGATCTCTGTAAGGGTACTTTTGCACCCAAGTCTCCAACCTCTGATTTCTGTGTCAGTCCTTCTGCACCACAGTCTCCAACCTCTGCTCTGGGTAACTGTCCTGCACTTTAGTCTCCAACCTCTGCTCTCTGCTACAGTCCTTCTGAACCCCAGTCTCCAACCTCTGATCTCTGTAACAATCCTTATGCACCTCAGTCTCAATCCTCTTCTCTCTGCAACGTTTCTTCTGCACCTCAGTCTCCAACCTCTGCTCTCTGTAACAGTGCTTCTGTGCCTCAGTCTCCATCCTATGCTCTCTTTAAGATCCGTCTGCAACCCAGTCTCCAATCTCTGCTCTCTGTAGCAATCCTTCATTACCCCAGTCTCCAAATTCTGCTCTCTGTAACAGGCCTTCTGCACTCAAGTCTTCAACCTCTGCTCCCTGTATCAGTCCATCTGCACCCCAGTCTCCAACGTCTGCTCTCTGCAACGATCCTTCTGCACCCCAGTCTCTAACTTCTGCTCTCTGCAACAGTATTTGTGCAACCCAGTCTACAACATCTGCTCTCTGCAACAGTTCTTGTGTACCTCAGTCTGAAACCTCTGCTCGCTGCAACAGTCCTTGTGAACCCCAGTCTCCAACATCTGCTTCCTGAAACAGTTGTTCTGTACCTCAGTCTGATAACTCTGCTCTCTGCCATAATCCATCTGCACCCCAGTGTCCAACCTCTGCTCTCTGTAACAGTCCTTCTGCAGAATAGTTTCCAACCTCTGCTCTCTGTAACAGGAATTTTGCAACCCAGTATCGAAACTCTGCTCTCTGTAACAGGCCTTCAGAACCCCTGTCTTCAACCTCTTCTCTCTGCAATGATTTTTCTCCACCCCAGTCTCCAACATCTGCTCTCGGCAACAGTCCTTCTGCACCATAGTCACCAATCTCTGCTCTCTGTAAGATCTTTATGCACTCAAGTCTCTAACCTCTGCTCTCTGTAACAATTCTTCTGCGCCCCAGTCTTCAACATCTGCTCTCTGCAACAGTTCTTCTGCACTTCAGTCTGAAAACTCTGCTCTCTGCAAGAACCCTTCTGCACCCCATTCTCCAACCTCTGCTCTCTGTAACAGTCCTGCTGCTCCTCAGTCTCACAAGTCTGCTCTCTTTAAGATTCTTCTGCAACTTAGTCTTTAAACTCTGCACTCTGTAACAGTCCTGCTGCACAACAGTCTCCACACACTGCTCTTTGTAACAGGACTTCTGCAACCAAGTCTCCAAACTCTGCTCTCTGTAACAGGCCTTCTGCACCCCAGTCTCCAACCTCTTCTCTCTGCAATGATTCTTCTCCACCCCAGTGTCAAACATCTGCTCTCTGCCACAGTCCTTTTGCACCCCAGTCTCCAAACTCTGCTCTCTTTAAGATCCATCTGAACCCCAGTCTCCAACCTCTGCTCTCTGTAACAGTCTTTCTGCACACCAGTCTCCAACATCTGCTCTCTGAAACAGTCCTTCTGCAACTCAGTCTGAAAACTCTGCTCTCTTCAATGATCCTTTTGCACCTCAGCCTCCTACCTCTGCTCTCTGTAAGACCCTTCTGCAACCCAATCTCCAAACTCAGCTCTCTGTAACAGTCCTTCTGCACCCCAGATTCCAACCTCTGCTCTCGGCAACAGACTTTCTGCACCCCAGTCTCAAACCTCTGCTCTCTGTAACAATCCTTATGCACCCCAGTATTCTACTACTGCTCTTTTTAGTATTCCTTCTGTACCTCAATCTCCAACCTCTGCTCTCTGCAAAGGTCCTTCTGAACACCTGTCTCCAACCTCTGCTCTCTGCAACAGTCCTTCTGCACTCCAGTCTCCAAACTCTTCTCTCTGCAACAATTCTTCTCCATCCCAGTCTCCAACCTCTGCTCTCTGAAACAGTCCTTCTGCACTTTAGTCTCTAAACTCTGCTTTCTTTAACAGTCCTTCTTCAACCTAGTCTCCAACATCTGCTGTCAGTAAGAGTCTTTCTGCACCCCAGTCTCCACCCTCTGCTTTCTGTATCAGTCCTGCTGCACCCCAGTCTCCAACCTCTGCTCTCTGCAACAGTCTTTCTGCACCCTAGTTAGCAACATCTGATTTCTGCAACAATCATTCAGCACCCCAGACTCCAACCACTGCTCTCTGTAAAAGACATTCTGAACTGCAGTCCAACCTCTGCTCTCTGTAACCATCTTTCTTCACCACAAACTCCAATCTCTGCTTTTTCTATCAGTCCTTCTGCACCCCAGTCTCCAAACTCTGCTCTCTATAAGAGTCCTACTGCACATCAGTCTCCAACCTCTTCTCTCTGTAAGATCCTACTGCACCCCAGTATCCAAACCCTGCTCTCTGTATCATGCTTTATCTACCCCAGTCTCCAACCTATGCTTTCTGCAATGGTCGAGCTGCACCCTAGTCTCAAACCTCTGTCCTCTGCAACAGTTTTTCTGCTCCCCAGTCTCCAACCTCTGCTCTCTGTAACAGTCCTTCTGTACCGCAGTCTCAAAACTCTGCTCTCTGTAAGAGTCTTCTGAAAACCAGTCTCCAAACTCTGCTTTATGTAACAGTACTTCTGAACCCAGACTCCAAACTCTGCTCTCTGTAACAGTCCTTCTGCACCCAACTCTCCAAAATCTGCTCTCTGTAACAGTCCTTCGGCACCCCCAGTCTCCACCATCTGCTCTCTGTAATTATCCTTCTGCACCCAAGTCTCCAACGTCTGCTCTCTGCAACAATCATTCTTCACCCCAGTCTCCAAACTTTTTTCACTGGAAGCTTTTATGCACCCCAGTTTCCAAACTCTTCTCTCGGTAACATTCCTTCTGCACCACAGTCTCTAACGTCTACTCTCTGCAATGGTCCTATGCACCCAAGTCTCCAACCTTGTTCTCTACAATTCTTCTGTACCGCAATCTTCAACCTCTGTTCTCTCTAAGGTTCCTTCTGCACCCCATTCTCCAAACTTTGCTCTCTGTAACAGTCCTTCAGCACCTCACTTTGCAACCTCTGCTCTCTGCAACAGTACTTCTGCACCCCAGTCTCCAAAATCTGCTTTCTGCAACAGTCCTTTTCCACCCCAATCTCCAAATTCTGCTCTTGGTTTCCGTCCTTCTGTACTTCAGTCTCCAACCTCTGCTCTCTGTAACGGTCTTTCTACACCCCAGTCTCCAAACTCTGCTTTCTGTATCAGTCCTTCTGCACCCCGGTCTCTAAACTCTGCTCTCTGTAACAGTCCATCTGCACCTCAGACTCCAACCTCTGCTCTCTGGAACAGTCCTACTGCGCCCCAGTCTCCAACTTCTGCTCTCTGCCTCAGTCCTTCTGCACCTCAGTGTCCAAACTCTGCTCTCTGTATGATCGTTCTGAAACCCAGTCTTCAACTTCTGCTATCTGCAATGGTCATTCTGCACCCCACTCTCCAAACTCTGTTCTCCAAAACAGTTATTCTACACTCTAGTCTCCAACCTTTGCTCCCTGTAACAGTTCTTCTGTACCACAGTATCCAAACTCTGTTCTCTGTAAGGATCCTCTGAACCTCAGTCTGCAACCTCTCCTCTCTGCAACAGTCCTCCTGCACCCCAGTCTTCAACCTCTGCTTGCTGCAACAGTCCTTCTGCAGCCCAGACTCCGAAATCTGCTCTCTGCAATATTCTTTTTCCACCACAATCTCCAACCTCTTATCTCTGTAACCGTCCTTCTGTACTGCTGTCTCCAACCTCGTATCTCTGTAAAGGTTCTTCTGCACCCCAGACTCCAAAGTCTGCTTTCTGTATCAGTCCTTCTGCACCCCGTCTCTAAACTATGCTCTCTGTAACAGTCTTTCTGCACCTCAGACTCCAAACGCTGCTCTCTGCAACAGTCCTACTGCGGCCCAATCTCCAACCTCTGCTCTCTGCAACAGTCCTTCTGCACCTCAGTGTTCGAACTCTTCTCTTTGTATGTTACTTATGAAACCCAGTCTCCAACCTCTGCTATATGCAATGGTCCTTCTGCACCCCAGTCTCCAACCTCTGTTCTCTACAACAGTTATTCTGCACCCCAGTCTCCAAACTCTGCTCTGTGTAACAGTCCTTCTGTACCACAGTCTCCAACTTCTGTTCTCTGTAAGGGTCCTTCTGCACCCCAGTCTCCAATCTCTGCTTTCAGTATCAGTCCTTCAGCACCACATTCTCCAAACTCTGCTCTCTGTAACAGTCCTTCTGCACCTCAGTCTGCAAACTCTGCTCTCTGCAATAGTCTTTCTGCACCCCAGTCTGCAATCTCTGTTCTCTTCAACAGTCCTTCTGCACCCCAGTCTCCAACATCTGCTCTCTAAACAGTCCTTCTGCACCCTAGTCTCCAACATCTGCTCTCTGCAACAGTCCTTCTGCACCTCAGTGTCCAAACTCTGCTCTCTGCAACGATTTTTCTGAACCCCAGTCTCCAACGTCTGCTCTCTGAAAGATCCTTCTGACCCTAGTTTCCAAACTCTGCTCTGTGTAATATTCCTTCTCCACGCCAGTCTCTAAACTCTGCTTTCTGCAACGGTCCTGCTGCACCCCAGTCTCCAAACTCTGTACTCTGCAACACTCCTCTGCTCCCCAGTCTCCAAACTCTGCTCTCTGTAACAGTCCTTCTGTACCACAATCTCCAAACTCTGCTCTCTGTAAAGGTCCTGTTGCAAGCCAGTCTTCAACCTCTGCTTTCTTTGTCCGTCCTTCTGTACCTCAGTCTCCACCTCTGATCTCTGTAAAAGTCCTACTGCATCCCATTCTCTATCTTCTGCTCTCTGCAACAGTTTTTCTAAACAACAGTTTCCAACATCTGCTCTCTGAAAAATTTTTTGGGTACCCTAGTCCCCAACCTCTGCTCTCTACAACAGTCATTCTGTACTGCAGTCTCCAACTTCTGCTCTCTGCATCGAAACTTCTACACCCCAGTCTCCTATATCTGCTCTCTGCAAAAGTCCTTCTGCAACTCAATCTGAAAATTTTGCTCTCTGCAACAATTTTTCTGCACCCCAGACTTAAACATCTACTCTCTGAAACAGTCCTTCTGCACCTCAGTTTCCAAACTCTGCTCAATGTAAGATCCTTCTGCAACACAGTCTCCAAAATTTGCTCCCCTTAACAGTCCTCCTGCACCTCAGCATCCAAACTCTGCTGTTTGTAAGATCCTTCTGCCACTCAGTCTCTAACTCTGCTCTCTATAACAGTCCTTCTGCACACCAGTCTTCTACCTCTGCTCTCTGTAACAGGCCTTCTGCACCCCAGTCTCCAACCTCTTCTCTCTGCAACGATCATTCTACACCTCAGACTCCAACATCTGCTCTCTGTAAAATCCGTCTGCAACCCAGTCTCCCAAGTCTGCCCTCTCTAAAAGACATTCTGCACCCCTTCTTTGAACTCTCCTTTCCGTAACAGGCCTTCTGCACCCCAGTCTCCAAATTCTATTCTCTATAACAAGCCTTCTGCACCCCAGTCTCCAATGTCTGCTCTCTGCAACAGTCCTTCTGCACCCCAGTCTCCAACCTGTGGTCTTTGCAACAGTCCTTCTGCACCTCAGTCTTAAAACGCTTTTCTCTGCTACGATCCTTTTGCACCTCAGTCTCCAACCTCTACTCTCTGTAACACTCTTTTTGCACCTCAGTCTCCAACCTCTGCTCTCTGCAACGATCATTCTGCACCCTAGTCTCCAACGTCTCCTCTCCTCAACAGTCCTACTCAAATTCTGTCTCCAAATTCTGCTCTCTGGAACAGTCCTACTTCACCCAAGTCTCCAACCTCTGCTCTTTGCAACAGTCCTTCTGCACCCCAGTCTTCAACTTCTGCTTTGTGTAAAAGTCCTTCGGCACCCCAGTCTCCAACATCTGCTCTCTGTAACAATTCTTCTGCACCCCAGTCTCCAAGCTCTGCTCTCTTTAACAGTCCTCCTGCCCTATATACTGCAACCTCTGCTCTCTGTTTTTATATACCGCAGTCTCCAAACTCTGCTCTCTATAATGGTCCCTCTGTACCCCAATTTCCAAACTCTGCATTTTGTAACAGTCCTTCTGCACCTCAGTCTGAAACCTCTGCTCTCTTCTCTATCCTTCTTCACCCCAGTCTCCAATCATAGCTCTCTGTAACATTTTTACTGCACCACAGTCACCAAAGATTGCTCTCTGTAAGATCCTACTGCAACCAAGCCTCAAAAGTCTGCTCGCTATAACAGTTTTTCTGCAACCCAGTCTCCAACATCTGCTCTCTGTAGCAGACCTTATGCACCCCAGTCTCCAAACTCTGCCCTCTGAAACAGTCCTTCTGCACGCCAGTCTTAAACCTCTGCTCTTTGTAACGGTCCTTCTGCACCCAAGTCTCACACCTCTGTTCTCTGTATCATAATTCTTCACCCCAGTCTCAAACGTCTGCTCTGTGTAAACGTCCTTCTGAATCTCAGTCTCCAACGTATGCTCTCTGCAACAGTTTTTCTGCACCCCAGTCTCCAACCTCTGCTTTTTGCAACATTCCTTCTGCACCCCAGTCTCCAACTGGTGCTTTCTGTAACAGTCCGTCTGCACCGCAGTCTCCCACCTCTGCTCTCTGTAACTATCCTTCTGCAGCCCAGTCTCCAACATCTGCTCTCTTCAATGATCCTTCTGCACCCAAGTCTCCAACCTCTGCTCTCTGTAACTGTTTTTCTGCACCTAAGTCTCCAACCTCTGCTCTCTGCAAACGTCCTTCTGCACCGATGTCTCCAACCTCTGCTCTCTACAACGATCCTTATGCACCGCAGTCTCCAACATCTTCTCTCTGCAACAGTCTTTCTGCACCCCAGTATCCAAAGTCTCCTCTCTTTAACACTCCTTCTGCACCGCAGTCTCCAACCTCTGTTCTCTGTAAGGTCATTCCGAACCCCAGTTTCCAAACTCTGCTCTCTGTAACATTCCTTCTCCAACTCAGTCTATAACCTCTGCTTTCTTCAACGGTCCTGCTGCAACCCAGTCTCCAACATCTGTTCTCTGCCACAGTCTTTCTACTCCTCAGTCTCAAACCTCTGCTCTCTGTAACAATCTTTCTGTACTGCAGTCTCCAACCTCTGCTCTCTCTACCGGTCCTTCTACACCCCAGTCTCAAACCTCTGTTTTCTGTATAAGTTTTTCTGAACCATGGTTTCCAACCTCTGCTCTCTGTAACAGTACTTTTGCACCTCTGTGTCAAACCTCTTAACTCTGCAACCTTACTTCTGCACCCCATTCTCTAACCTCTGCTCTCTGTAAAAGTCCTTCTGCACCCAATTTTCTAATCCCTGCTCTATGCAACAGTCCTTCTGTACCACAGACTCCAAACTCTGCTCTCTGTACCGGTCCTTCTGCAGCCCAGTCTCAACCTCTGCATTCTGTATCAGTAATTCTGCATCCCAGTCTCAAGACTTTTCTCTCTGTAACATTCTTTCTGCACCTAAGTCTCCAACTTCTGCTCTCTGCGACAGTTCTTCTGAACCCCAGTCTCCAAACTCTGCTCCCTGCAAAAGTTCTTCTGAACCCCAGTCTCCAACATCTGCACTCTGAAACAGTTCTTCTATAAACCATTCTCCAACCTCTGCTCTCTGTAACAGTCCTCGTGTATTGCAGTCTCCGAACTCTGCTCTCTGCAACGGTCTTTCTGCACCCCAGTCTCCAACTTCTGCTCTGTGTAACATTCCTTATTCACCTCAGTCTCCAAATTCTGCTCTCTGCAACAGTCCTTTTGCACCCAAGTCTTCAACACATGCTCCCTGCAACAGTCCTTCTTCACCCCATTCTCCAACCTCTGCTATCTGCAACAGTCCTTCTACACCCCAGTCTCCAACTTCTGCTCTCTGCAACAGTTCTTCTGCACCCCAGTCTCCAACATCTTCTCTCTGCAACAGTCCTTCTAAACCCCAGTCTACAACCTCTTCTCTCCGCAAAGATCCATCTGCATCCCAGTCTCGAACATCTGCTCTCTGCAACAGTCCTTCTACACCGCAGTCTCCAAACTCTGCTCTGTGCTACAGTCCTTCTGCACCCCAGTCTCCAACCTCTGCTCTCTGCAACATTTCTTCTTCACCACAGTCTACCACCTGTGCTCTCTGTATCTGTTCTGCTTCACCCCAGTCTTTAATCTCTGCTCTCTGTAGCTATCCTTCTGCACCTCAGTCTTCAACCTCCGATCTCTGCAAGGATCCTTTTTCACCACAGTCTCCAACCTCTGCTCTCTGCAACAGTTCTTCTGCACCCCAGTCTCCAAGCTCTGCTCTCTGTACCAGTTATTCTGCACCCCAGTCTCCAAATTCTGCTTTCTGTAAAAGGCCTTTTTCACCCCAGACTTCAAACTCTGCTCTCTGTAACAGGCCTTCTGCACCCCACTCTCCAACCTGTGCTTTCTCTAACAATTCTTCTGCACCCCAGTCTCCAAACTCTGCTCTCTGTAGCTGTTCTCGGCACTTCAGAATCCAACATCTGCTCTCTGCTACATTCCTTCTGCACCTCAGTCTGAAAACTCTGCTATCTGCAACAATTCTTCTGCACCCCAGTTTCAAACCTTTGCTCTCTGTAACAGAAATTCTGAACTTCAGTCTCCAAAATGCTCTCTCTAAGATCCTTCTGAAACCCAGTCTCGAAACATTGCTATCTGTAACAGTTCTGCTGGACACCAATCTCCAAACTCTGCTCTCTGAAAGAATCCTTCTGCACCCCAGTCTGCAACCTATCCTCTCAATAACAGTCCTTCTGCACCTCAGTCTCCAACCTCTGCTCACTGTAATGATGCTTCAGCACACCAGTCTCCAACTTCTGCTCTCTGTAACAGTCTTTCTGCACCCCAGTCTCCAACATCTGCTCCCTGAAACGGTCCTTCTGGACCCTAGTCTCCGAACTCTGTTCTCTAACAGTCCTTCTGCACCTCAGACTCAAACCTCTGCTCTCTGTATCAGTCCCTCTAAGCCTCAGTCTGAAACCTCTGATCTCTGCAATGATTTTTCTGCACCCCAGTCTACAAACTGTGCTATCTGTAAGACTCCTTCTGCAAAGAAGTCGCCAACCTCTTCTCTCTTACAGGTCTTCTGCAACCCAGTCTCCAAACTCTGCACCCTGTAACAGTCCTTCTGCACCCCGGTCTCCAATCTCTGCTTAGTGTATCAGTCCATCTGCACCACAATTTCCCACCTCTGCTCTCTGTAATAGTCTTTCTGCATCTCAGTCTAAAAACTCTGCTCTCTGTAACAGTCCTTCTGCACCCCAGTCTTCAACATCTGCTCTCTGCAACAGTTCTTCTGCACCAAATCTCCATCGTCTGCCACTGTAACATTCTTACTGTAACCCAGTCTCCAAACTCTGCTTGCTGCAACAGTCCTTATGCACCCCAATATCCAAGCTGTGCTCTCCGCAACAGTCCTTCTACACCCCAGTGTCCAGACTCTGCTCTCTGCAACAGTCCCTCTGCAACCCAGTCTCCAACCTCTGCTCTCTGTAACAATCCTTCCAAACCTCAGTCTCCAAAAACTACTATCTGTAAATGTACTTCTGAATCCCTTCTCCAAACTCTGCTCTTTGTAATAGGCCTTCTGCACCCCAGTCTCCAACCTCTGTTCTCTATAACAATCCTTCTGCACTCCAGTCCCAAGATTTTGCTCTCTACAACGATCTTTCAGCACCCCAGTCCCCAAACTCTGCTCTTTGCAACAGTCCTTCTGCACCCCAGTCTCCAACATGTGCTCTCTGCAAAAGTCCTTCTGCACCTCAGTCTGAAAACTCTGTTCTCTACCACTATCCTTCTGCACCCCAGTCTCCAACCTCTGCTCTCTGTAACAGTCCTGCTGCACATCGGTCTACAACTCTGCTCTCTGTAAGATCCTTGTGCAACCTTTTCTGAAAACTCAGCTCTCTATAGGAGTTCTACTGCACCCCAGTCTCCAACCTCTGCTCTCTGCAAAGATCCTTCTGCAACTCAGTCTCAAAACTCTACTCTCTGTAAC
>NW_027521286.1:0-99811 GCF_052094955.1 Ictidomys tridecemlineatus
GATAGATACTCAAGGTGAAATTTGAAGTCTATACACTTACTTTGCAAAAATATTTAGTAATTTCTAATTTAGTTAAATATGTAGCTATTCTATTCAAAACAATCCCATTCCTAGCATATTTCCAAGGAAATTAATGCACAGTTCACAAAAATTCTTGTGTAAAAATTCATAATAACTCAAACAAATATTATGCCTTCAGCAGAAGGACAGAAGACAAATCACGGTATATCATGCAGTGGAATAATTCAGTTACTTTAGAAACACAAATACTAAAACTTTAATAACATTGACAAATCTAAATAAAATTTTCTGGGTGAAAGAAGCCAGATACAAAATATATACTGTATGTTTCCTTTAAATAAAGTTCAAAAATTAGCAAAACAGCTAAAATGGTCAAGTAATAATGGTGGTCTTTTTTTTTTTTTTTTTTGAGCTCAGAGGTGATATCAGTTGAAGCATGAATGAATTTTCTAAAGTGATGGAAATGTTTTGTATCCTGATTTTTGGTAGTTCATATACATGTAAAATATTATAAACCTGTGCACTTTAGATCTGTGCATTCTTTGATTACAAATTATAGTTCAATTTTTAAAAATAGCCTTATTTTAAAAATAAGTAATTAATGGGGAAGAGTGGTACCTGCCTGTAATCCCAGGTACTTGGGAGACTAAGGCAGGAGGATCATAAATTTGAAACTCTGCAAGGCCCCCCGCCCCAAATAATTGAAAGGGCTGGGGATATAGCTTCATAGTAGAGTGCCACTGGGTTCAATCACCAGTACTGCAGTAAGTAAGTAAGTAAGTAAATTGATAAATAGAATTGATAGCATTTTTTCAAGGTGATTTTTAACTCAGAATTTGTTGAAACCACATCTAAATATTTTTTTAGGTCTCTAAGTGGTTAAGAATTTTCTCCCATTTTTTGCATTTCTCTACTTCTTTTTTACCACAGTGATAGTCCAGGACATATCACATTTTACAAGTGACATCAGTTGTTTCCTGATCATGATCTCTTTGAAGCAGCGAATGTGATTGGTGGGTGCATTCGGTCTGTATCACAGATACAAAGCCTTGCTCACCATGATGGATGGGCGTGTGCATGTGTGTGTGTGTGTGTGTGTGTGTGTGTGTGTGTGTGTGTGTTATTGGTTGTGGGATTGGTCTTGACTGAGAACACTGTCTTATTGTTAGTGGGATGGCCAGTTGCCATCTCAGGCAACATTGATGGCAGAAATCTCAAAGAATATAGCAGGAATCTGCCATCTAAGGCTCATCAAGCTCAGAACACTTGGTTATCCTTATTGCTATAAATGGAAAGACCCTCACTATTGAGTTTCTCTGAGAGCTCCATCACACTGGGGCGGGAGGAGGGAGCCCATTTCCATAGAGATGTACCCTGTTTCTATGGAGACTCCAGCTAGGCTTCAAGGGGCTGGTGGGATAGTACCAGTGGATGCTGCCAAGCCCTGGGTCATTCTGAGGAGCCTGCTACTTTAGGGGAGGTGGCAGGGTATCAACCTATGGGGAAGGGACTAGGCTCTGTGAAGCTGTGTCAGGCCTGATTTCTAAGCAAGGTACTTGGCAATAGAAACCCCGAAAAACGTCCCACCCCCCACCATGCCATGGGCCACCAGAGAGCACAGGTGTGTCTCTGGAAGCCAGGCTTGTGTATGAGCAGGGACATCAATGATTGCAGAGTATCAACAATAGGGGACCATAAATCTCTTTCAGGTGAGTGCAGACTGAAAACAGGGACATCTGGAGGGAGATAGACTGGGTTATAGAAAATCATCAGATCTCTAGGTCTAGAACACGCAGATAGACCCACTCATTCAATTGTGCGTGTGAGTCCAAGGAGCAGGGGTCGATAACTGTGAAACCTGGTTCCCCAGGTTTTAGACACACCTGTTTAGTTCAAAAGAGTGATCTGAGTGCTAAATCAGGATCAAAATGAAGTGGTCTGTATCTGAAGACGTGCTGTGTTGAAGGTGGGAGAAAATCTCTGAAGCCCTCATGGAGAAGGATATGGAGAACTTTAAAGTCCTAGTTGAAGAGGACACTGTAAAGACAACAAATCAGTTTGGGAAGGCTTGCTAGCTGGTGGGATCACTCAGGTAAACAGGAATATGTGAGGAATAGCAGATGTAGAGGAGGCTTTGGTGGATTTGATTTGAGTAATGTTGAATGTGAGTTATCTGTGGGATAATCACGTGGAAATGCCCTTCACAGACAGCCTAGAACTGCAGGTGTGGATTTGGGAGTCATTGTCTTGAAGGCAACTCTTACAGCAAAGGGTGAATATGAAATCCCCCAGGAGAAAAGAGCAAGTAGAGAAGGAAATAGAGAAAGTAGAAATTCTTGTGATACTTGGTGTTCACGAAAATTGTAGTAAAAGTTTATCCAGAAATGACTAAAAACACCACACTATCTAGTTCAGTTGTAGGTATCGCATTCTCTAAATAATTTCCCTAAACAAGAGGTTACGTTATTAGCATCGATTTACAATAAATCAACTTTGAAATGGAGCTGAAAGCTACATGTACTTGACATTTCTTATGTTCTCTGTTTTCTCTATCAACTACCTGGATGAACTTCAAGTCATTTAGAAATCAGTGACATGTACTTTCTTTTAACTTCCCATATCAAATATATCAATATGACAATCTCTTTTATAGGTAGATATCTAGATGATTTCAGAAAATAAATAAAATTCCACAAAGAAGGCAGTTCCAGCAGATTTTATTATGGGAAATTGGTGCATGGTCTGTGGATGTGTAAAAAGGAAAACTAAACGTAAATGTTCAGGGATTTAAAAATACAATCTCTGAAGTTGTGCATACTGCTATTGTAAAGGTCTTAAATATAAAGGTCAGTTCAGGAGAGACAATTTCATGGGGCATTAAAAATTCTCTCAACGTATGTTTATATAATTTTATCTACATATAAGTTTTTCCTTTGTTTTACTGGCTAATTTCTTGTAGGTCACGGGTGTGGGGTAGGGTTAAGGATGATACCCAAACAATTTTCCTTATCCTCTGTGCTCTTTATTAATGTGGGGCATTACATTGAATCATCATCATGGTCACCATTAGAATCCATTATTAACAATCATAACTCATGAATGACACTTTGTGACAAAATATGTACTTTCTCCTTAGAATTTATATAATGCAGCATAGGAATTAAATCAACTTAATAGTAAACCCTCTGCTCTTCAATAATAATAACCATAATCATCATAATCATCTAGGGCATTATTATAGAAAAATAATTTGAGTGTGAATTTTCTTAGATTGCTTCAATACACATAAATGCCTGACTTTAAAAACCTTGTTTAATGTAGTTTAAAAGTGTTTTCTGTAAAAATTAGATTGAATTTCGGATAATCCATTCTATCAAAACTCAGTGAATTTCTTTGAAAAGATGAATTTTTACATACCTGAATAAAATCAGGATTTTTTAAATTGAGTAACGAATAGAGACACACATTAGATAAAAATACCTAACACTTATTAAATGCCTATAAGACTTTTACATGCATTAACTTATTTGATTTACACAACAACCTATAAGATAACCTATTATCCTCATTTTACAGAAAAAACAATTGAAATTAATGCACAATATATTAATGCAAGTAGGGAAACATCAATGAATCCCTTTAATTTGCATAATGTACATTAATTTGTACATTTAATATGTATTAACAATTATGATTTAAGAAACAAAAAAGAAATTGACTCAGAAAATTTATCATGAAATAACTATTATTTGTAGTGATACTTTGTTACCTGATGATAATACCATACATTAGTAAAATGTCTTATTATCTTCAATGCCCAAACATTCTTGTCTTTGGTTCTAATAATTCATTGCACATGATTAAAAGGCCAACACAGCTTTCATTAAAATTCCAAATCTCAGGGCCTTAAGAAGCTTAAAGTATTTAAATTTCAATAGAAAGTCGGTGCTTCAGTTAAGCACAACTAATTTTAAAATCTAAATATAAACAAAATAAAATAAATAAGTCTAGAATCTTAAACGAAGAACTTTTCTTTTTTTTTTTTTGCTTTGGCAATAAATGAAATGTTTTGCTGACTAACCTTTGGGATTCATTTCCTAAAACGGAAAAAAAAAATGGGCATGAACAAAACGAGGAAGAATGATGTGATCATGAAAACACTTATGCACATCAGGGAAACAATGATTCCTATTTGATCTCAATAGCACAAGCAATGATTAAAATTTTTAAATCCAATTTTCATGTTTCCCAGTAAATTGCTTAAAACACACACACACACACACACACACACACACACTCACACACACACACAGTACAGGGTCAATTTATTCAGAAAAATATCTGAATGATTTCAGGTGCTTGTGGCAATGTGAATTTATTACTGTAAAATCTGAGCTCTCTGGCCTGGCCCAGAGTTGTCCTCATATCCTTCCATGTGGTGTGGGTGCTTGGAGCCGAGGGAAAGATCAGAGGTCATTGTGCAGAACAATTGGCCTCAGTCAGTGAGTTCCAAGTGTTCCCAGTGATGCTGGTCCAAGGACACACTTTGGGGGAGGCTGGGCTCTTTCACCTAACATGCAGGGATGCCCTTACCCCTAACTGGTAGGTTTAAAATCTTAACAAATTCACCAGGAAAAAAGCCTCTCTACTCTTTTGGAGATAAAGCACTCAATTCAGCATTTAACATCTTTTTCAGTTCTGTTTTTTTGGGCCCGGGGTGTAGGGGGGTAGTTACCAGTGATTGAACTCAGGGGCTTGACAACTGAGCCACATCCCCAGCCCTATTTTATATTTTATTTAGAGACAGGGTCTCACTGAGTTTCTTGGTGCCTTGTTTTTGCTGAGGCTGTCTTTGAACTCACTATCTTCTTGCCTCAGCCTCCTGAGCTGCTGGGTTATAGGTGTGCACCACTGTGCCAGCTCTTTCAGTTCTTTTTATTTCACCTGTTCTTCTTCTAGCATAAAGGGGAAAGGGAAGACAAATTATTACCTCTTACGACATGTCAGAGCCTTTTAGTTATAATATTCTTCAAAATAAAAAATTCTCTTTTCCATTTAGGATTTTAAAATTTCTTTTCTTGGTACTGGTTAGTTTCAATTCAAACCAATTTTGTTCCTATACAGGGTCTAATTTAGTCCTAAGCCAGATCTACTAAGAAACCCAAAGAGGATAAGATCTGATCCCTGTCCTGGTGCGCCCCTCCCCTTACTCAGGCAATGGCAAGGCCCTACTGAGGTGGATGGCGCAAGGCGTCCATCCTCTGGAAAAACGCAGTATGTTTCTGGGAATGGGCTGATTTGTTTTTGTATTCCTTTAATAAGTATATTTTTGATTTCTCATATGACCATTAAGTACAAAGGAAAAATCATGACTTTCCCAATTGATGCAACTACTTCTAAAGCATAGATCTGTTAGCTCTAAATGCAATGATTTAGCTGTGGAGTGTAAATTGTTAATGTCTAAAGAAAAACTCCCTGTATTTTTGTCAAGGAAGTTTTTGAGAAATTAAATTAAAATCTAGAGAAGGAAAATTAATGTTAAGAAGATAGATTAGTGCTTAGTACTGGGCAACTTGTAATTGTTCCTGTGCACAATGGTTTGTGCTCTTACTTTTGTTTGATTACAAGGAATAACAAATCAACTACTTGCCGTAACCTTGGCACTGGTTCCATTCAGTAAGTTAAGAAAGAATAGTCAAGGTATAGGCCAATATTTTGGGACATTTGTAACTATTATTAAAATTTACCTAAGCAGAAACAGCTCAAAGCAAAACTCGAACTGAAAGTACAAATGCTTGCTTATGCATAAGCCAAGATAATTTCTTCTATTATAATTGTAGCTACGTAATATTTTGTTTTGTTTCAATAATGATTCCTGTTTTGTAACCACAAAGTACTGTAAGCCTGCTAAAATGAAAAGTATATATGATCAACTTCAAAAGTAAAGATTGGGATCAACACCTTCACTTTGGCGTCTGTGTTGTTTCTTCACCCCCTCTTTCGCTGACTTCTCATTATCCATTCGTCTCCTGAGACCCCATGTTGGAGCTGGTCTCCGACACTGTCCTTCAACCAACTTACAATCTAATGGGAAGATGAACTCAATATGTGCAGGAAACTTGGTAACAATTCTGTGCAATCTACAAATTATCATTATTTTCGCTTAGTGTTTGCTTGGGATGCTGTGGGAATGGAGCACTTAATACTTGTCAAAGCCCCTCATTCCATCTTGAATATGCGCTCCTCCAGGTCCTATTTGGGCCTCTCAATTGTGTTCTAAACACTAGGACAACACCTTGTGTAAATGTGCACTCAGTAAATGTTTGAAGAATGAAGAAGGTCTGTCAAGTACATCCATGGAGCAGAGTTTTTAAAAGATTCTTTAAAGACAGTACTGTGTGGGACCTAAAGGATCTAACAGAGACTTGACAGAGGCGAGAGGACATTTCTGTTGAGTGGTTCTGGTGCAGATATCTTGCTGAGAAAAATAAAGCCTCTGTGGGCATAAGTGAGGCAGCATAGCCCAGCGGCTTCTGAGAAACTCAGTGTCTCCTGTCTCCTAAACATATCCCTTATGGAGACCATCGGCTCAGTTCCCACAGAAAAAGCAGCTCTGCATCTTTCTTTCCCAGTCAGTCATCTCAAAGTCAGGTGACCGAGAATGAAGTCTCTTATGAGTGACCCCAAAATATAATATTTCTAAAGGAGGGGTGTTTGTATGAAGTAGATTACTCACAAGCTTCAGGGATTTATTACAGTTAATATATTGCTTGCAACGCCCCTCCCCAAGCATCCATGTGTTGTAAGATAAAGATGAAAATCCCTAGTTAGTGAATGAATACGTTTCTAAACATAACTTCTTCTACAATAATAATTTTTATTTAAACAGATATTTTGGTAGGTGTATTGTTATGCTATATTGGATCATAATAGGAATGTGTCCCTATACTTTCTCCCTAAAAATTATTCCTTTTTGTCCTGCTCATCAAAAGCAGAGGATTAACACTTAGCATTATCTATTGTTTACCATAAGTAATTTTCTACACGCATCATCTCACTTAAGGAATTTAGGCATCCCAGGGTTTCTGGTTATGTTTTGGGTTTCTTCCAGTACTTGAGGCATCATGCTAAATCCCTCAGGTTTTGTGATAACCTCTGAAGTTATTTTTACTCTGGCAATGCAAGTAGTATTGTGGAAACTTAGACACACATAGAAAAGGTGCTATAATAGGTCGTTACATAAATGCCATCAAAATGGTAATGAAAATATGTACAATATTCTGTAATATGTTTTTAAGGTGTAGGTATAACCTGATTCTGGGATAGTGTTTTTGAAAATTGTGATGGTAAATAAACTACTTACCAGCAACTCTCACAGAGAGGCGTAGATTTCTGGTTTTGGTGTGGCCCTTGCTCCTCTCCATACTAGCACCTGGGCTGCAAAGAAATCTCTTGGTAAAACTCGTTGTTGGTCTCCATTCACCACAAATCGGACCTGTTATTCTGAAAGTTGCCTGTCGCATATCTGTGGCCTCATGTAGGAGTCAAAATCCTCTGATCTCTCACAATTCATTTTCCTGTGATGGACATTTATAGAGGTCTGGGGCTGACCTGTTGGGTATATGCATCAAGCCTTTCCTCTGCAGCTGCTCTGGGACTCCTCAGTGTGCAAACACAACTCAAGGGCAACGGCTTGAGTTCAACTGCAAAAATGGAGAGCAGTTAATTCGCTGTTGGATTCATTAATGTCTTGGAAATCACCTTTTCCCAGCATGCAGCGAGAAGATCAGCGTCCTCTCTCTTCTGGGATGTGGGTGAGCGAAGTTCAGAGTGAGATTTCTGCTAAGAAGTTGTGGGTGGCCGAAACCTCAAGACTGCCTTCCCTTCTCACTAGGGAGAGTAGGGGTCAGGGTGGGTGTACACTTATTGGGATGGATTTCGCACGGCATATGAAGTTTTTCCTTCATGTTACATACTTTGCCAAATGAACAGATATCAGAAGGCACAATATTAAAAGCATCCCCACTATCTTCAGCTGACTCACTCCTGCTAAGGGCTGATTCCTTACCAAACCCTGTATGACTTCGTGCCCCTTAATTTTATGATCCTGCTGATGCTCATGACCTGGTAAAAAAAAATTGTTTGCTATGGAGTTTAAAAGTACTGGAAAAAAAAGAGTCATCAAACAGCTCTTTCGGGCACAGATGGAGAAAAGACAACAAGCTTGAAAGTCTTGTAGTATTTTACTGCACAAAAATAAAAATAAAAGTATTAGATAAAGAGGTAAGTCTCTAAAACTTAAAATTTCCCATAATACAATGGGGTTTTTCCTCATGCTTAAAAGAGACACATTAACAGTACTGATAAAAGATCTTAGAATGATTAGCCATTAGGAAAGGAAAAGCTAAAGCACCTTTGATGAAGCACTTCACACATTCCAGGGTCATCACAATAAAAAGAATGATAGTGATGTGTTCTTAAGGGAGTGAGGAAAACAGAAGCTTTATTCACCACTGTTAATAATAAGGTAAGCTGGTTCCACTGGTCTAAAAATGATCTGGAACTTCTTCAGAAAGTTAAATATGGAGTTAACGATCCACCTCTTCCACTCCTACTTACAAACTTAAGATAAATAAAAAAGTTGTCCAACAATGATTTGTACATGAATGTTCATATAATGTTCATATTATATATAATGTTCATATTATATATACGAATCTTATTCATATTAGTCAAAAAGTGGAAATGACCAGGCAGGTCTGTAATCTAGCTACTCAAGAAGCTGAGGCAGGAGGATCACAAATTCAGGGACAACCTGGGCAAATTTGCAAGACCCTGTCTCAAAACAAAATTTTTAAAAGGGTTGGGCTTTGGTCTAGTGGTAGAACATTGTTTAGTGTGCAGGAGGCTCAGGGTTCAATCTGCAGTACGACGCCGACACAGACACAAAGTAAAAATTACTATCCAGTGGGAAATTAACAAAGAAATGTGGCATTTTTATAAGATGGAAATCAGTCACAATAAGGAGGAATAAACTAAAAATACTAATACAAGGTACAATATAACTGAAAATTGCAAACATCCTAAGTTAAAGGAGTCAGATCCAAAAGGCGTATATGGTATTACTTCATTAAACATATCCACAGAAATTCGAGTGTATACATGGGTTTTTCGATATGTGAAGGAGAAACACAGAAATGGTGTTTATTTAAAACTTAGAATCAAGATCCATTAGGAAAATGCAAGTCAAAGTCACATTGCACATAGCACTTCACATTCACTAGTGTTGGCTAGAACTGCAATATTGGGTGAAAGGAGATTGACTGCTTTGGGTATAAGCTTTTTTGGAGAGAAAAGTAATAAAAATATTCTGAAATACCTGTGGATTAGATAACCCAGGTGAGGTCACAATGTGTCACATACTTAGCACAGTGTGCTTCCCCTGGTTGGAGGGGCACCACAGTGGTCATTAGACACTGTGTATGGAGAGAGCAGTCTTGTAATTGCTGCTGAAGAGTTCACATATTTCTACAACTAAGACATTTCCTAGAATGAAACCATCATCTAGTTCTAATCTCACTATACAGTCTGTCTCCCAGCCAGCTTCCTCAGGGCACTCTGGACCTTGTTGCTTCTCAGGCTGTGAATAATGGGCTTCAACATTGGGGTCACCACACAGAAGAGCACAGATACAAGTTTGTTCGTGTCCAGCCTTCTCTGGACCTGTCATAGTGGAAGTTGGCTGTTCCATAGAAGACCACCACCACAGTGAGGGGGGACGCACAGGTGGAGAAGGCCTTCCTCCTTCCCTAGGCAGAGGGAATCTCCAAGATGGCCGCCATGATGAGTGCATAGGAGCCTGCAGTGAAGAGGAAGGGGCTCAGGCCAATGGTGGCACTGACAACGTGGATCGCAGACTCCTTGACAGAGGTATCTGAGCAGGAGAGCTTCAGGAGAAATGGGGTGTCACAGAGAAAGTGACGGAACTGCTGGGGCCCACACAGAGTGAGTGTGATGGCCAGCACCGTGTGTGGGACCAAATTCACCAGCCCACACAGCCAGGATCCAGTCACCAGGCCAACACAGACCTTCACATTCATGATGACTGGGTACTGAGAAGGACGGCAGGTGGCCACACAGCAGTCATACTGGCCATACAGCCAGTAAGAAGCCTTCTGTGCCAGCACTTGTCACCAAGAAGAAGATCTGGGAAATGCAGCCCTCATAAGAAATGGCATTCTTTTTTCAGAAGAAGTTCACCAGCAGTACGGGGAGGGTGGTGGATGTGTAGCAGATGTCCAAGAAGCTCAAATTGCTGAGGAAAAAGTACATTGGAGTGTGGAGAGCAGGACTGACCCTGGTGGCCACTATTATGAGCATGTTCCCCAGGAGAGTGGTCAGGTAAATGACCAGAAAGAGCAGGAAGAACTATCCCTGTAGGTTGGAGTGGTTGGAAAATCCCAAGAAGATGAATTCAGTGACAAATGATTGATCGCTCATTTCCAATGTTGTCATAGCTACAAAACAGAGAAAAAGAGACCATGATGAGAATGGACTGAGAGCACCCCAAACAGGCTTGTTAATCTGCAGCAACATGGCAAATAATATCGAATGAAAAGGAAACTGGAGACTGATAACCTGTGGGACTGGTCTCAGGGAATCAGACTCATGGAGCCGAACACATTTACAGGGATGATGGTGGGTGGGATTTACCAGAGAATTGCTAGAAGCCAACAGAAAGCCATTCGACCTCATCATGGTGTGAAGTCATTTCTCACTGTCTCAGTAATCTCTGTCTCCTGTTGTCCTTTTATGTAAACATAGGATTTTTGGAGAAGTTAATTTTCATTGCAACTCTTAAGAAAAAATTTACAAAGCAGAGTCATCATCTGCAGAAGAAGTCGGTGTTGCCTTCAGTGTTTTCCAATGTAGAGTTTTTCTCATTTTACATCGATCTTGATCTCTGTGTTCGGAAAGGCCGATGTTAACTATTCCTGTACAATGCTGAAATTATCAGGGCGAGAGCAAAATAGAGGAAAGACGTTGATGAAGTGGGGTTGGACTGGCTATCTTAAGTATACAGGAAAGTTCAGTGGAGTAGAAAGAGAATGAGAGGGCTTAGAGGTTTGTGAAGGGAGGGAATGTGAAAGGTCTTTACGCAGATCATGTTATGTGCACATGGAAGTCTACCACAGGGGACTGTACCTGTATGTATATGTAGAAAGCACCAGACAGAAATTAACAGATAAATAACCCAAAAAAAGATCAGTAGAGAAAGGGGAATGGGGGCGGGAAGGGGAGGGAGATTGGGGGTGGTGACTGAATGGAGTAAATCAGATTCCATGCACGTAGGATCTTTTCCAAATCTATCCAACTTCTATGTATAACTATTATGCTCTAATAAAAATTTTAAGAAGATGATATGATCTTATCAGCAAAGAGTGAGATTTGAATTCTTTTTGACCTATTTGTATACCTTTAATTTCTTTCTTTTCTCCAATGGCTCTGGCAATTTCAAGGATGAAGTTGAATAGAAGTGGTGGAAGAGGGGGCACCCTGTCTTCTTACAGTTTTTAGAGTGAATGGTTTCAACCTTTCTCCACTTAGAATGATGCTGCCTTGGGTTTAGCATAGATAGCTATTACAATGCTTTTACAAAGTTCCTTCTGTCCCTAGTGTTTCTACTGTTTTGACAGGTAGGGGTGCTATATTTTGTTAAATGCTTTTTCTGCATCTATTGAGATGATCAATAAACTTACATCTCTATTAAATAAACTGAATCTCTCCCCTTTGTCTAAACTTTCAGATCATCTCCAGTCCTATAAATATTTTAATGAACATTTTTCAACATAAACATATGTGACCATTTCGAATTATCTCTTCAGAATAAAATTTAAATCTGACATAAAAGAATTTGTTGTGCAGTTTCTATTTAAAACTAGCTCATTGGAGACATTATATTAAGTGAAATAAGCCAGACACATAAAGAAAAATAGCAGTTTTTCCCTTCTTTGTGGAAGCTAAAAAGTTGATCTCCGAGAAATAGGGAGTAGAGCGGTGGTTATTAGAGCCTGGCAGAGAATCACAAAAATCATTGTGAGTCTCATTTCTCAAAGACACATGTGAAGGACTGCCTGAAACATGCCCTCTGAGTGTGGTCTTTAAAAAAAAATAAGAGTGAACTTCTAACAGGGTCCTCAGAAAATCTCTCTTCTCTCCTCGGTGGGCAGCAGGAGGTCCATGGGTCTGGCTGCCTAGGAGCTAGCTGTGGTGTGCAAATGGGCAGGACCAGGACAGCTGGAGAATCTCAATAATCACTAGTAGAATGCATTCTAGGTGAGGGCAGGATGGAAACAGGCCATCCAGAAGGAAATGGCTTGAGCTCTGAAAATGACAGAATCTGTGGATTTAGGAAACGGTTGTGGGTCAAATCCACTCATAACACCTACTCCCTGGGTCAGTCGACGTTTACCACAGTTACCACAGGCCTGACTAGAACAACCCGGAGGGGGAGATGCACTCTGGCCTCCTGGCTTGGAGGTTTGGTCTGGGGCCAGCTGACCCATTGCTGCCGGCCTGAGATGAGGTGGGACACCAAGGTGGAAGGGAACAAGGGGGGAAGCGTCCCTAGCTCATGGCAGCCAGAAGGTTGGGGTGGGAGAGGGGACAGGAGGAGACAGTTTGCAGGGGACAAGATGTGATTTCACAGGGCATGTCCCCTGCCACACTCCACCTGCCCACACTCCTCTCAGTACACTGGGCCTTTCAGATAATTAACCCACAAAATGGATGGATCCACACATTAGGTCACAAGTCTCACAATCTAATCATTTCACCTCTGAACACTGCTACTGTGGCTGACCCTAAGCTTTTGGTTGGGGGATACCTTATTTCTAAGCCATAATAGTCTCTACAGTCCATGTACTTTGATTAGAATACCTTCATGTTGTCTGGGAGAGTAATCGGGTGCCAAAACAAGATTAAAAAAATATATCTGGTAACTGAAGATGTGACATTTGGAGCTTGGGGAAAAGCTCTGAAGAGGAGCCCTGGGTGGAGCACTTTAAAATCCTGGTGATGAGGACACAAGAGGGCACCTGGTCTGTGGGGTAGCTGGGTGGCAGTGGGATCACTCATTAAAACATAAAAAAAACTGAGAAGGTGCGTGTCTGGGAAGAGAAAAGGAGGAAAGGAGGTTGGACCTGGAGTCTGGGTACCTGCGGGGACTCCCCAAGGAGATTCCAGGAGGCAGCAGGACAGGTTCCCAGGAGATAGGCCTGGGAGTCATGGCTTAGAGTGACTGTGGAAGTCACAGGTGCTCATAATGCCAAAAGAGAGCAGGGTGAGGAGAGAGGGCCTGATGGACTGTGCGGAAAAGAAGGTTTCCAGAAAAAGGCTAACAATTAGCAATCATTCTGCACCACAGTGTCAAAGCTCTGCTCTCTGTACCAGGCCTTTTGCACCTCAGTCTAAAACCTATTCTCTGTATAACAGTCTTTCTGCACCCCAGTCTACAACCTCTGCTCCCTGCAACAATCCTTCTCCATCCAAGTCTCCAACTTCTGCTCTCTGGAACACTCTTTTTGCACCCCAGTCTCGAACATCTGCTCTATGCAACAGTCCTTCTGCACCTCAGTCTGAAAACTCTGCTCTCTGCAACAATTATTCTGCACCCCAGTCTTTAACCTCTGCTCCCTGTAAGAAAACTTCTGCACCCCATTCTCCAAGTTCTGCTCTCTGCAACAGTCCTTCTGCACCTAAGTCTGAAAACTCTGCTCTTTTTAACAATCATTCTGCAACCCAGTCTCCAACCTCTGTTCTCTGTAACAGTCCTTCTGCACCTCAGTCTCCAAACTCTGCTCTCTATAATATCCTTCTGCACACCAGCTTACAAACTGTGATATCTGAAACAGGCCTTCTGCAACCCAGTCTCCAACCTCTGCTCCATGAAATAATCCTTCTGCACCCCAGTCTCCAAGTTTTGCTCTCTGAAAGAGTTCTTCTGCACCCCACTCTCGAACAACTTCTTTCTGCAACAGTAATTCTGCACCTAAGTCATAAAACTCTGCTCTCTGCAACAATCATTCTGCAACCAAGACTCTAAACTCTGCTCTCTATAATATCCTTCTGCAAACCAGTCTACAAACTGTGCTATCTGTAACAGTCCTTCTGCACCCCAGTCTCCAACCTCTGCTTTCTGAAACAGGCCTTCAGCACCCCAATCTCCAAACTCTGCTCTCTATAACAGGTCTTCTTCACCCCAGTCTTCAACCTCTTCTCTCTGAAACGTTCATTCTGCACCTCAGTCTTAAACCTCTGCTCTCTGAAACAGTCCTTCTGCACCTCAGTCTCCAAATTCTGCTCTCTGTTACATCCTTCTGCACCCCAGTATCCAACCTCTGCTTTCTGTAACAAACCTTTTGCACCTCAGTCTCCAAACTCTGTTCTCTGCAACAGTCCTTCTGCACCCCAGTCTCCAACCTCTGCTCTCTGTATCAGTCCTTTTATACCTCAGTCTCAAAACTCTGCTCTCTGTAATGGTCCTTCTGCACCCCAGTCTCCAAACTCTTCTTTGTGTATCAGTCGTTCGGCAACCCAGAATCCAACCTCTGCTCTCTGTAACAGTCCGTCTGCACCTCATTCTCCATCCTCTACTCTCTGTAACAGTCCTTCTGCACCCCATTCTCAAATTTGTGCTCTCTGCAACATTTCTTCTGCACCCCAGTATCCAACCTATGCTCTCAGTAACTGTCCTTCTGCACCTCAGTATTCAACCTCTGCTCTCTGTAAGATCCTTCTGCACCACAGTCTCCAACCTCTACTCTCTTAAATGATACATTTGCACCCCAGTCTTCAAACTCTGCTCTCTGTAACTGTCCTTCTGCACCTCAGTCTCTAACACCTGCTCTCTGTAATAATCTTTCTGCAACTCAATTTCAAACCTCTGGTCTCTGTAACAAACCTTCTGCACCTCAGTATGCAACCTCTGCTCTCTGTAATGATCCTTCTGCACCTCAGTCTCCAACCAATGCTCTCTGTAACAGGCCTTCTGCACTGTCGTTTCCAACCTCTGCTCTCTGTAACAGTTCTTCTGCAGCCCAGTCTACAATCTCTACTCTCTGTTACAGTCCTGCTGCACCCGAACCAAACGTCTGCAATCTGTAACAATCCTTCTAAATCCCAGTCTCAAAACTCTGCTCTCTTTAACAGTTCTTCTGAACCAGAATATCCAAACTCTGCTCTCTGTAACACTCCTTATGCAACCCAGTCTCCATCCTCTGCTCTCTGTAAGAATCCTTCTGCACCCCAGTCTCCAACCTCTGCTCTCTGTAAAAGTCCTTCTGCACCTAATTCTCCAAACTCTGTTCTCTGTAACGATTCTTCTGCAATTCAGTCTCCAAACTCTGCTCTCTGTAACAGTCCTTCTGCATCCCAGCCTCCAACATCTGCTCTCTGCAATGATCCTTCTTCTCCCCAGGCTCCATCCTCTACTCTCTGCAATGGTCCTTCTGCACCCCAGTCTCCAAACTCTGCTCTCTGTAACAGTCCTTCTGTACCTCAGTCTCCAACCTCTTCTCTCTGTAACGGTCCTTCTGCACCTCAATTGCCAAACTCTACTCTCTGAAACAGTTATTCTACACCCCAGTCTCCAACCTCTGCTCTCTGTAAGATTCTTCTGCACCTCAGTCTCCAACCTCTGCTCTCTGTAACAGTCTATATGCACCCCAGTATCCAACCTCTGCTCTCTGTAACAATTTTAGGCACCTAAATCTCCAACTTCTGCTCTCTGCATCGGTCCTTATGCACCCCAGTCTCCAAAATCTGTTCTCTGCAACAGTCCTTCTGCACAACAGTCTCCAAAGTCTGCTTTCTGTATCAGTTCTTCTGTACCCCAGTCTCCAACCTCTGCTCTCTGTAACAGTCCTTCTGCACCTCAGTCTACAACCTCTGCTGTCTGTAACAGTCCTTCTGCAACCTAGTCTCCAACCTCTACTCTCTGCAACATTTCTTCTGCCCCCTAGTCTTCAACCTGTGCTCTATGTAACTGTCCTTCTGCACCCCAGTCTCCAACATCTGCTCTCTGTAAGTATCGTTCTCCACCATAGTCTCCAACCTCTGCTCTCCTCAACGATCATTCTGCACCTCAATCTCCAAACTCTGCTCTCTGCAACGATGATTCTGCACCCCAGTCTTCAACCACTGGTCTCTGTAACAGTACTTATGCAGCTCAGTCTCCAACCTATGCTCTCTGTAAGATACTTCTGTACACCAGTCTACAACATCTGCTCTCTGGAATGATCCTTTAGATCCCCAGTCTCCAACCTCTGCTTCCTGTAACAGTCCTTAAGTACAGCAGTCTCAAAATTCTGCTCTCTCTAACGGTCCTTCTACACCCCAGTCTTGAACCTCTACTTTCTGTATTAGTCTTTTTGCACGCCAGTCTCCAAACTCTGCTCTCTGTAACAGTTATTCTGCACCTCAGTCTCCAAACTCTGCACTCTGCAACAGTCCTCTGCACCCCAGTCTCCACCCTCTGCTCTCGGTAACAGTTCTTCTGCACCCCAATCTCCAAACTCTGCTCTCTGTAACACTCCTTCTGCACTCCAGTCTCTACCCTGTGATCTCTGTAACAATCCGTCTGGACATCAGTCTTCAACCTCTGCTCTCTACAACGTTCCTCCTGCTCCTCAGTCTTCAAACTCTGCTATTGGTAAAAGTCCTTCTGCACCTCAGTCTCCAAACTTTGCTCTCTGTACGTTCCTTCTCCAACCAATTCTCCAAACTCTGCTCTCTGTAACAGTCCTTCTGCACCCCAATCTCCAAACTCTGCTCTCTGTTACTGGCCTTCTGCACCCCAGTCTTATAACTCTGCTCTCTTTAATAGGCCTTCTGCACCCAAGTCTCCAACCTCTGCTCTCTGTAACGATCCTTCTGCAACCCAGGATTCAACCTCTGCTCTCTGCAACAGTACTTCTGCACCTCAGTCTGAAAACGCTGCTCATTGCAACAATCCTTCAGCACCCCAGTCTTAAACCTCTGCTCTTGTAACACTTCTTCTGCACCTCTGTCTCCAAAATTCTCTATGTAAGATCCTTCTGGAACCCAGTCTCGAAACTGTGCTATCTGTAACAGTCCTTCTGTACCCCTGTCTCCAACCTCTGCTTTCTGCAACAGTCCTTCTGCACCCCAGTTCCAAACTCTACTCTCTGTAAGATCCTTCTGCACCACAGTCTCCAACCTCTTCTCGCTGTATCAGTGCTTCTGCACCCAAGTCTGAAAACTCTGCTCTCTGCAATATTTCTTCTGCACCCCAGTCTCCAACCTGTGCTCTCTGTAACAGTCCTTCTGCAACCCAGATTCCAACATCTACTCTCTGCAATGATCCTTCTTCTATCCAGTCTCCAAACTTTGCTCTCTGTAAAAGTCCTTTTATTTCACAGTCTCCACCCTCTTCTCTTTGTAACAGTCCTTCTGTTCCCCAATTGCCAACCTCTGCTTTCTGTAACAGTCTTTCTGCATTCCAGTCTCCAAACTCTTCTCGCTGCAACTATCTTTCTGCACCTCAGTCTCCTAACTCTGCTCTCTGTAAAAGTCCTTCTGCACCTCAGTCTTCATTATTTGCTCTCTGTAATGCTATTTCTGCACCCCAGTATTCAATTTCTTCTCTCTGTAACAATCCGTCTGCACCTCTGTGTCCAACGTCTGCTCTCTGTAACAGTCCTTCTGTACCGCAGTCTCCAACCTCTTCTCTCTATAACTGTACTTCCCCACCCCAATTGCCAACCTCTGCTTTCTGAAACAGTCCTTCTGCACCTGAGACTCCAACCTCTGCTTTCTGTAATAGTCCTTCTAAGCCTCAGTCTGAATACTCTGCTCTCTGCAACAATCCTTCTAAACCCAGTCTCCAAACTGCTATCTGTAACGATCCTTCTGCACCCCAGTCTCAAACATCTGCTCTCTGTAACAGGTCTTCTGCAACTCAGTCTCCAAAGTCTGCTCTCTGTAACAGGCCTTCTGCACCCCAGTCTCCAACCTCTTCTCTCTGCAATGATTCTTCTGCACCTCAGTCTTCAACCTCTGCTCTCTTCAACAGTCCTTCTGCACCCCAGTCTCCAAACTCTGCTCTCTGTAAGATCCTTCTGCACCCCGTTTTCCAAACTTTGCTCACTATAACAGTCATTCTGCACCTCAGTCTCCAACCTCATCCCTCTTCATCGGCCCTTCTGCACCCCAGTAAACAACCTCTGTTCTCTGCAGCAGTCCTTCTGACCAGGCTAAAAACTCTGCTATCTGTAACAGTCTTTCTGCACCCCAGTCTCCAAACTCTACTTTCCGTATCAGTTATTTTTCACCCCAGTCTAAAACCTCTTCTCTCTGTAACAGTCCTTCTGCACCTCAGTCTCCAACCTCTGCTCTCTGCAACAGTCTTTCTGCACTCCAATCTCCAACCTCTGCTCTCTGCAAAAATTTTTCTACACAACAGTCTCCAACATCTGCTCTCTGCAACGATCTTTCTTCATCCCAGTCTCCAATGTCTGCTCGCTGCAATAGTCCTTCTACACACCAGTCTCAAACCTCTGCTCTCTGCTACAGTCCTTCTAAACCCAAGTCTCCAAACTCTGCTCTCTGTAAGTGTCCTGCTGCACCCCAGTCTCCAACCTCTGCTCTCTGCAACGAGACTTCTGCACCCCAGTCTCCATTCTTTTCTCTCTGTAAGAATTCTTTTGCACCCCAGTCTCGAACCTCTCCTCTCTGTAAAAGTCCTTCTGCACCTCAGCCTTCAAGTTCTGCAATCTGTAACAGTCCTTCTGCACCCCAGTCTCAAACTTCTGCACTCAGAAATGATCTTTCTGCACCTCAGTCTCCAACCTCTGCTCTCTTTAATAGCCCTTCTGCACCACAGTATCCAACATCTGCTCTCTGCAAAAATCCTTCTTCTCCCCAGGCTTCAACCTCTGCTCTCTGCAAGGGTCCTTATACATCCGAGTTTCCAAAATCTGCTCTCTGTAACAGTCCTTCTGCACCTCAGTCTCCAAACTCTGCTCTCTGAAACACTCCTTCTGCCCCCGTGTCTCCAACCTCTGCTCTCAGTGACAGTTCTTCTGCACCCCAATCTCCAAACTCTGCTCTGTGTAACACTCGTTCTGCACCCAAGTCTCCACCCCCTACTCTCTGTAAAAGTCCTTCTGCACCTCAGTATCCAACCTCTGCTCTCTGTAAGATCCTTCTGCAACCCATTCTCCAAACGCTGCTCTCTGTAACAGTCTTCTGCAACCCAGTCTCCAAACTCTGCTCTCTGTAACAGGCCTTCTGCACCCCAGTCTCCAACCTCTACTGTCTGTATCAGGTCTTCTGCACCCCAGTCTCCAACCTCTTCTCTCTGCAATGATCCTTCTGCATCCCAGTCTCCAACAACTGCTCTCTGCAACACTCCTTCTGCACCCCAGTCTACAACCTTTTCTCTCTGCTACAGTACTTTTGCACCCCAGTCTCCAAACACTTCTCTATGCAAGAGTCCTTCTAAACCGCAGTTTCCAACCTCTGCTCTCTGCAACAATCTTTCTGCACACCAGTCTACAAACTCTGCTCTCTGTTTAAGTCGTTCTGCACCCCAAGATCAAACATCTGCTCTCTGAAACAGTCCTTCTGCATCTCAGTCTGAAAACTCGGGTCTCTGCAAAAATTCTTCTGCAACCGAGTTTCCAAACTCTGCTGTATGTAACAGTCCTTCTGAACCTCAGTCTACAAAATGCTTTGTGTAAGATCCTTTTGCAACCCAGTCTCGAAATTTTGCTATCTTTAACAGTCCTTCTGCACCCCAGTCTCCAAACTCTGCTCTCTGTAACAGGCGTTCTGCACCCAGTCTCCAATCTCTGCTCTTTGTAACAGGCCTTCTGCACCCCAGTCTCCAACCTCTTCTCTCTGCAACGATCATTGTTCACCTCAGTCTCCAACCTCTACTCTCTGCAACAGTCCTTCTGCACCCCAGTCTCCAACCTAGGCTCTCTGTAACAATCCTTCTGCATCTCAGTCTCCAACTTCTTCTCTCTGCAATGGTTCTTCTGAACCCATGTCTCCACACTCTGTTCTCTGCAACAGTCCTTCTGCACCCCGGTCTCCAACCTCTGCTCTCTGCAACAGTCCTTCTGCACCTCAGTCTCCAACCTCTTCTCTCTGCTACAGTACTTCTACACCCCAGTCTTCAACATCTACTCTCTGTGTCAGTTATTTTGCACCTCAGTCTCCAACCTCTGCTCTCTGCAGCAGTCCCTTTACACCCCAGTAACCAAAATCAGCTCTGTGTAACGATCCTTCTACACCTTAGTTTCCAACATCTGCTCTGTGAAACGATTCTTCTGCACCCCAGTCTCCAACCTCTGATCTCTGTATCAGTCCTTCTGCACCACAGTCTCCAAACTTTGCTCTCTGCCAAAGTCTTTATGCAACCAAGTCTTCAAACTCTGCTGTCTGCAACATTTCTTCTGCACCCCAGTCTACAACCTGTGCTCTCTGTAACAGTCCTTCTGCACCCCAGGCTCCAGCATCTGCTCTCTCTGACGATCCTTCTTCTATCCAGTCTCCAAACTCTGCTCTCTGTAAAAGTCCTTTTGCATTGCAGTCTCCAACCTCTTCTCTTTTTATCAGTCCATCTGATCTCCAATTGCCAACCTCTTTTTTCTGTAACAGTCCTTCTGCACACCAGTCTCCAAACGCTTCTCTCTGCACGGATCTTTCTACACCTCAGTCTCCAATCTCTGCTTTCTGTAACAATCCTTCTCCACGTCTGTCTCCAACGTCTGCTCTCTGTAACAGTCCTACTGCACCCCACTCTCCCACATCTGCTCTCTTCAATGGTCCTTCTGCACCCCAGTCTCCAACCTCTTCTCTCTATAATGCTCCTTCTGCACCCCAATTTCCAACCTCTCCTCTCTGTAACAGTCCTTCTAAGCCTCAGTCTGAAACTTCTGCTCTCTGCAACAATCGTTCTAAACAACAGTCTCCAAACTGTGCTATCTGTAACAATCCTTCTGCACCCCAGTCTCCAACACCTGCTCTCTGTAACAGGTTTTCTGCAACCCAGTCTCCAAACTCTGCTCTCTGCAATGATCCTTCTGAATGCCAGTTTCTAACGTCTGCTATCTGTAAGATCCTTCTGCACCCCGTTCTCCAAACTTTGCTCTGAGTAACAGTCATTCTGCATGTCAGTATCCAGCCTCATCTCTCTGCAACGGCCCTTGTGCACCTCAGTATCCAACCTCTGCTCTCTGTAACAGTCCTTCTGCACCCCAGTCTCCAAACTCTACTTTCCCTATCAGTTATTCTGCACCCCAGTCTAAAACCTCTGCGGTCTGTAACATTCCTTCTGCACCTCAGTCTCCAACCTCTGCTCTCTGCAAAAGTCCATCTGCACCCCAATCTCCAACCTCTGCTCTCTGCAAACGTCTTATTATACCCCAGTATCCAACATCTGCTCTCTGCAACGATCTTTCTGCATCCCAGTCTCCAACGTCTGCTCTCTGCAACAGTCCTTCTACACCCCAGTCTCCAACCTATGCTCTCTGCAACAGTCCTTCTGCACCCCAGTGTCCAACCTCTGCTCTCTGCAAACATCTTATAATATCCCAGTATCCAAAATCTGCTCTCTGCAAGGATCTCTCTGCATCCCAGTCTCCAACGTCTGCTCTCTGCAACAGTCCTTCTACACACCAGTCTCCTACGTCTGCTCCCTGCTACAGTCCTTCTGCACCCCAGTCTCCAACATCATCTATTTTCAACATTTCTTCTGCACCTCAGTCTCCAACCTCTGCTCTCCTCAACGATCCTTCTGCATCCCAGTCTCCAAACTCTGCTCTCTGCAACAGTCCTTCTGCACATCAGTGTCCAACCTCTGCTCTCGGTAACGATCCTTCTGCACCTCATATCCAAACTCTTCTCTCTGTAACAGGCCTTCTGCACCACAGTCTCCAAACTCTGCATTCTGTAACAGTTCTTCTGACCCCAATCTTCAAACTCTGCTCTCTGTAACAAACCTTCTGCACCCCAGTCTCCATCCTCTGCTCTCTGTAAGAATCCATTGACACCCCTGTCTCAAACCTTTCCTCTCTATAAAAGTCCTTCTGCACCTCAGTATCCAACCTATGCAATCTGTAACGGTCCTTCTGCACCCCAGTCTCCAAACTCTACTTTCTGTATCAGTTATTCTGCACTCCAGTCTGAAACCTCTGCTCTCTGTAACAGTCCTTCTGCACCTCAGTCTCCAAACTCTGCTCTCCGCAACAGTCCTTCTGCACCCCAGTCTCAAACTTCTGCTCTGTGCAAAAGTCCTTCTACACACCAGTCTCCAATATCTGCTCTCTGCAACGATCCTTCTGCATCCCAGTCTCCAAAGTCTGCTCTCTGCAACAGTCCTTCTACACCCTAGTCTCCAAACTCTGCTCTCTTCAACATTTCTTCTGCACCCCAGGCTCAAACCTGTGCTCTCTGTAACGATCCTACTGCACCCCGGTCTCCAAACTCTGCTCCCTGTAGCGATGCTTCTGCACCTCAGTCTCCAACCTCTGCTCTCTGCAAGGATCCTTCTGCACCCCAGTCTCCAACGTCTGTTCTCTGCAACAGTCCTTATGACCCCAGTGTCCAGCCTCTGCTCTCTGTAACATCCTTCTCCACCCCATTATCCAAACTCTGCTCTAGGTGACATTCATTCTGTACCCCAGTCTCCACCCTCTTCTCTTTTTAACAGTACTTCTGTACCACAGTCTCCAATCTCTGCTCACTGCAACATTTCTTCTGCACCCCAGTCTCCAACCTGTGCTCTCTGTAACTGTATTTTTGACCCCAGTCTCCAACCTCTGCTCTCTGTAATGATCCTTCTGCACCTCAGTCTCCAACCTCTGCTTTCTGCAACAATCCTTTTGCACCACAGTTTCCAAACTCTGTACTCTGTAACAGTCCTACTACACCTAGTCTCCAAACTCTGCTCTCTGTACTAATCCTTCTGCAACTCAGTCCCCATCCTCTGCTCTCTGTAACAGTCCTTTTGCACCCCAGTCTCAAACCTCTGCTCTGTGCAAAAGTCCTTCTACATACCAGTCTCCAATATCTGCCCTCTGCAACGATCCTTCTGCATCCCAGTTTCCAAAGTCTGCTCTCTGCAACAGTCCTTCTACACCATAGTTTCCAAACTCTGCTCTCTTCACCATTTCTTCTGCACCCCAGGCTCAAACCTGTGCTCTCTGTAACGATCCTACTGCACCCCGGTCTCCAAACTCTGCTCTCTGTAGCGATCCTTCTGCACCTCAGTCTCCAACCTCTGCTCTCTACAAGGATCCTTCTGCACCCTAGTCTCCAATGTCTTTTCTCTGCAACAGTCCTTATGACACCAGTGTCCAGCCTCTGCTCTCTGTAACATCCTTCTCCACCCCAGTATCCAAACTCTGCTCTAGGTGACATTCCTTCTGTACCCCAGTCTCCACCCTCTGCTCTTTGTAACAGTACTTCTGTGCCACAGTCTCGAATCTCTGCTCACTGCAACATTTCTTCTGCACCCTAGTCTCCAAACTGTGCTCTCTGTAACTGTATTTCTGACCCCAGTCTCCAACCTCTGCTCTCTGTAAAGATCCTTCTGCACCTCAGTCTCCAACCTCTGCTTAATGCAACGAACCTTCTGCACCACAGTTTCCAAACTCTGCACTCTGTAACAGTCCTACTACACCTAGTCTCCAAACTCTGCTCTCTGTACTAATCCTTCTGCACCTCAGTCTCCAAACTCTGCTCTCTGAAACAGTCCTTCTGAACCTCAGTCTCCAACCTCTGCTCTCTGTAACAGGCTTACTGCACCCCAGTCTCAAAACTCTGCTCTCTGTAAAAATTCTTCTGCCCCCCAATCTCGAATCTCTGCTCTCTGAAACAGTCTTTTTGAAACCTAGTCTCAAACCTCTTTTCTCTGCAACGATCCTTCTGAACCTCAGTCTCCAACTTCTGCTCTCTGTAACAGTCCTTCTGCACCCCAGTATCCAAACTCTGCTCTCGGTAATGTTTCTTCTGTACCGCAGTCTCCAACCTCTGCTCTCTGTATCAATCCTTCTGCACCTCAGTCTCCAATGGTCTGCTCTCTTTAAGAGTCCTTCTGCAACCTAGTCTCCAACATCTGCTTTCTACAACGGTCCTTCTGCACCAAAGTATCCAATCTCTGCTCTCTCTAACAGTCCTTCTGTACCGCAGTCTCCAAACTCTTCTCTCTGTAACGGTCCTCTGCATCCTAATTGAAAACCTCTCCTTTCTGTAACAGTCCTTCTGCAACTCAGATTCCAACCTCTGCTCTCTGTAACAGTCCTTCTAAGCCTCAGTCTGAAACCTCTGCTGTCTGCAAAAATCCTTCTGCACCCTAGTCTCCATCCTCTGCTCTCTCTAACAGGTCTTCTGCAGCTCAGTCTCCAAACTCTGCTCTCTGTATCAGGCCTTCTGCACCCCAGTCTCCAACCTCTTCTCTCTGCAATGATCCTTCTGCATCCCAGTCTCCAACAACTGCTCTCTGCAACACTCCTTCTGCACCCCAGTCTACAACCTCTTCTCTCTGCTACAGTACTTTTGCACCCCAGTCTCCAACCTCTGCTCTCTGCAACATTTCTTCTGCACCCAAGTCTCCAACCTGTGCTCTCTGTAACTGTTCTGCTGCACCCCAGTCTCCAACCTCTGCTCTCTGTAGCGATCCTTCTGTACCTCATTCTCCAAACTCTGCTCTCTGCAAAGATCATTCTGCACATCAGTCTCCATCTTCTGCTCTCTTTAAGAATCCTTTTACACCCCAGTCTCCAACCTCTCCTCTCTGTAAAAGTCCATTTGCACCTCAGTAACCAAACTCTGCAATCTGTAACGGTCCTGTTTCACCCCAATCTCCAACCTCTACTCTCTGAAACGATCCTTCTTCTCCCCAAGCTTCAAGCTCTGCTCTCTGCAACGGTCCTTCTGCACCCCAGTTTTCAACCTCTGCTCTATGTAACAGTCCTTCTGCACCTCATTCTCCAAACTCTGCTCTCTGCAACAGTCCTTCTGCACCACAGTCTCCAACTTCTGCTCTCGGTAACAGTTCTTCTGCACCCCAATCTCAAAATTCTGCTTTCTGTAACACTCATTCTGCACCCCAGTCTCCACACTCTGATCTCTGTAACAATCCTTCTGAACCTCAGTCTTCAACCTCTGATCTCTGTATCAGTTTTTCTGCACATCCGTCTCCAAATTTGTTCTCTGCAATAGTCCTTATGCACCCCAGTTTCAACCTCTGCTCTCTTCAACATTTCTTCTGCTCCCCAGTCTCCGAACTGTGCTTTCTGTAACTTTGTTCCTGACCCGAGTCTCCAACCACTGCTCTCTGTAAATATTCTTCTTCACCTCAGTCTCCAAACTCTGATCTCTGCAACAATCTTTCTGCACCTCAGGTTCCAACGTCTGCTCTCTGCAATGATCCTTCTGCACCCCAGTTCCCAAACTCTGCTCTCTGTAACAGTCCTTCTGCACCTCAGTCTCCAAATTTTTCTCTCTGTACCATTTTTTTTGCAACAGAGTCTCCAAACTCTGCTCTCTGTAACAGGCCTTCTACACCCCAGTCTTTAACCTCTGCTCTCTGTAACAGTTCTTCTGCACCACAGTCTCGAACCTCTTCTCTCTGTAACAGTCCTTCTGCACCCGAGTCTCCAAACTCTGCTCTCTGTAACAATCCTTCTGCACCCCAGTCTCCAAAATCTGCTCTCTGTAACGCTCCTTCTGCACCCCAATCTCCAAACTCTTCTGTATGTATCACTCCTTCTGCACCTTAGTCTACATCCTCTTTTCTCTGTAACAGTCTTTCTGCACCTCAGTCTCCAAACTCTGCTCTCTGTAACAGTCCTTCTGCACCCAGGTCTCAAACCTCTGCTTTCTGCAACACTCCTTCTACACCCCATTCTCCAAACTCTGCTATCTGCAACAGTCCTTTTGCACCCCAGTCTCCAAACTCTGCTATCTGCAACAGTCCTTCTGCACCCCAGTCTTCAACCTCTGCTCTCTGTAAGATCCATCTGAACCCCAGTCTCCAAACTCTACTCTCTTTAACAGTCCTTCTGCACCCCAGTCTCTAAACTCTGCTCTCTCTAACAGTCCTTCTGCACCTCAGTCTCCAACCTCTGCTCTGTGTAACAGTTCTTCTCCACCCCAGTTACTAAAATCTGCTCTCTTGAACGATTTTTCTGGAACCCAGTCTCCAATGTCTGCTCTTTGCAACAGTCCTTCTGCACCACAGTCTCCAACCTCTGCTCTCTGTCAGATCTTTCTGCACTCCAGTTTCCAAACTCTGCTCTCTGTAACATTCCTTCTCCACCCCAGTCTTCAACCTCTGTCCTCTACAACAGTTTTTCTGCTCCCCAGACTCTGAGATCTGCTCTCTGTAACAGTTCTTCTATACCGCAGTCTCCAACCTCTGCTCTTTGTAACAATCCTTCTACACCCCAGTCTCCATCTCTGCTTTCTGTATCAGTCTGTCTGAACCCCAGTCTCCAACATCTGTTCTCTGTATCTATCCTTCTGCACCTCAGTCTCCAACTTGTGCTCTATGTAAGAGTCCTTCTGCACCCCAGTCTCCAACCTCTGCTCTCGGTAACAGACCTATACCACAGTCTCCAAACTCAGTTCTCGGTAATGGTCCTTCTGCAGCCCAATTTCGAAACTCTGCTTTCTGTATCAGTCCTTCTGAACCTGAGTCTCCAAACTCGTCTCTCTGTAACATTCCTTCTACACCTCAGTCTCCAACCTCTGCTCTCTGTAACAGTCCACCTGCACCCCAGTCTCCAACCTCTCCTCTCTGTAACTGGCCTTCTGCACGCCAGTCTCCAAACTCTACTCTCTGCAACGATCCTTCTGCACCCCAGTCTCCAAACTGTGCTCTTTGCAATGATCCTACTGCACCCAAGTCTCCAAACACTGATCTATACAATAGTCTTTCTGCACCTCAGTTTTCGAATTCTGCTCTCTGTAAGATCCTTCTGCACCACTTTCTTCTAGCTCTGCTCTATGTAACAGGACTTCTGCACCTCAGTCTCCAATCTCTGTTCTTTGCAACAGTCCTTCTTCACCACAGTCTCCAAACTCTCTGTAAGAACCTTCTGCACTCCAGTTTCCAAATTTTTCTCTCTGTAACATTCCTTCTTCACCCTAGTATTTAACCTCTGCTTTCTTCAAGTGTCCTGCGGTACCCCAGTCTCAAAATTCTATCCCCTGCAACAGTCCTTCTGCCCCCCAGTCTCCAACATCTGCTCTCTGTAACGGTCTTTCTTAACCCCAGTCTAAAACCTCTGCTCTCTTTATCTATCCTTCTGCACCTCAGTCTCCAACCTGTCCTCTCTGTAACATTTTTTCTGCACCCCAGTCTCCAAACTCTGCTCTCTGTAACAGTTTTTCTATACCGCAGTCTCCAAACTCTGGTCTCTGTAACGGTTTTTCTGCACCCCAATTTCCAACCTCTGCTTTCAGTAACAGTCCTTCTGCAAGTCAGTCTCCAATCTCTGCTCTCTGTAACAGTCCTTCAACACCTCAGTCTCCGACCTCTGCTCTCTGTAAAACTCCTTCTGCACCTCAGTCTGACACCTCTGCTCTCTACACGATCCTTCTGCACCCCAGTCTGCAATCACTGCTCTCTGTAACAATCCACCTGCACCTCAGTCTCCAACCTCTCCTCTCTGTAACAGGCCTTCTGCAAGCCAGTCTCCAAACTTTTCCCTCTGTAGCAGGCCTTCTACACTCCAGTCTCCAAAATCTGCTCTCTGCAATGATCCTTCTGCACCTCAGTCTCAAACATCAACTCTCTGCAATGATCCAACTGCACCCCACTCTCCAACCTCTGATCTCTGCAACAGTCCTTCTGTACCTCAGTCTCCAAATTCTGCTCTCTGTAAGATGCTTCTGCACCCCAGTATCCAACCTCTGCTCTCTGTAACAGTCTTTCTGCACCTCAGTCTCCTACCTCTGCTCTCTGTAAGATCCTTTTGCAACCAAGTCTTTAAACTCTGCACTCTGTAAGAGTCCTTCTGCACAACAGTCTCCAACCTCATCTCTCTGCAACGATTCTTCTCCACCCCAGTCTCCAACATCTGCTTTCTGCAACAGTCCTGCCGCACACCAGTCTCCAAACTCTTCTACCTGTAACAGTCCTTGTTCACCCCAGTCTCCAAACTCTGCTCTCTGCAAGGATCCTTCTGGACCCCGGTCTCCAATGTCTTCTTTCTCCAATGTCTTCTCTATCCTTCTGCACCTCAGTCTCCAACCTGTTCTCTATGTAAGAGTCCTTCTGCACCCCAGTCTCCAACATCTGCTCTGGATAAGAGTGCTATACCACATTCTCAAACATCTGCTCTTTGTAAAAGTCCTTCTGCACCCCAATTTTAAAACTCTGCTTCCTGTCAAACTCCTTCTGCACCTGAGTCTCCAAACTCTGCTCTCTGTAACAGTCCTTCTACACCCCAGTCTCCAAGCTCTCTTTCTGTATCAGTTTTTCTGAACCCCAGTCTCCAACCTCTGTTCTCTGTATCTATCCTTCTGCACCTCAGTCTCCAACCTCTTATCTATGCAACAGTTCTTCTATACTGCAGTCTTCAAACTCTGCTCTCTGTAAAGGTCTTTCTGCAGCACAGATTCCAAACTCTTCTTTCTGTATCAGTCCTTCTGCACCCTAGTCTCCAAATTCTGCTCTCTCAGAGTCTTTCTGCACCTCAGTCTCCAACCTCTGCTCTCAGCAACAGTCCTTCTGCACCCCAGTCTCCAAACTCTGCTCTCTGCAACAGTGCTTCTGCACCCCAGTCTCCAAACTCTGCTCTCTGCAAAAGTCCTTCTCCACCCCAGGCTCTAAACTCTGCTCTCGTCAACAGTCCTTCTGCACCAAAGTATCCAACCTCTGCTCTCTGTAAGATCCTTCTGCACACCAGTATCCAAACTCTGCTCTGTAACATTCCTTCTCCACCCCATTTTTTAACCTCTGCTTTCTGCAAATGTCCTGCAACACCCCAGTCTCCAACCTCTGTCCTCTGCAACAGTCCTTCTGCTCTCCAGTCTCCAACATCTGCTCTCTGTAACAGTCCTTCTGTACCGCAGTCTCCAACCTCTGCTTTATGTAACAGGATTTTGCACCTCAGTTTAGAACCTCTGCTCTCTGCAACAGTCCTTCCGCACCACAGTATCCAACTTCTGCTCTCTCTAAGAGTTCTTCTGCACAACAGTCTTAAACCCCTTCTCTCTGCAACATTCCTTCTGCATCCCAGTCTCCATCCTCTGCTCTCTGCAACAGTTCTTCTGCACCCCAGACTCCAACCTCTCTTCTCTGCAACAGTCCCTCTGCACCCCAGTCTCCAAACTATGCTCTCTATAACAATCCTTCTGCACCTCAGTCTTCAAACTCTGTTCTCTGCAACGGTCCTTCTGCACCTCAGTCTCCAACCTCTACTCTCTGTAACAGTCCTTCTGCACTTCACTCTTCAACCTCTGCTCTCTGTAGAATTTGTCTAAAACCCAGTTTCAAAACTCTGCTCTATGTATTTATCCTTCTGCACCTCAGTCTCCAACCTCTGTCCCTGGGACAGTCCATCTGCACCCCAGTCTCCAACCTCTGCTCTTTGTAATGATCCTACTGCACCCCAGTCTCCAACCTCTGATCTCTTCAACAGTTTTTTTGCAACTCTGTCTCCAACTTCTGCTCTCTGTAAGATCCTTCTGCACCCCTGTCTCCAAGCTCTGCTTATTGGAACGATCCTTCTGCACCCCAGTGTTGTTCAACCTCTGCTTTAGGTAACAAAATTTTGCACCACAGTCTCCAACCTCTGCTCTCTGCAACAGTTCTTCTGCACCCCAGTCTCCAACTTCTGCTCTCTCTAAGAGTCCTTCTGCAACTCAATCTCCAACATCTGCTCTCTGGAAAATTTTTTCTGCAGCCCAGTCTCCATCCTCTGCTCTGTGCAATATTCTTTCTGCACCCCAGTCTCCAACCTCTGCTCTATGCAACAGTCCTTCTGCACCTCAGTCTCCAAACTCTGCTCTTTGTAACAATCCTTCTGCACCTCAGTATCCAAACTCTGTTCTCTGCAACGGTTCTTCTGCACCTCAGTCTCCAACCTCTACTCTCTGTAATAGTCCTTCTGCACTTCACTCTCCAACCTCTGCTCTCTTTAGGATCCGTCTAAAACCCAGTCTCAAACCTCTGCTCTCTGTATCTATTATTCTGCACCTCAGTCTCCAACCTCTGCTCTCTGTTACAGTTTTTCTATACCGCAGTCTCCAAACTCTGGTCTCTGTTACGGTCCTTCTGCACGCCAATTTCCAAACAATTGTTTCTGTAACAGTCTTTCTGCACCTCACTCTCCAAACTCTGCTCTCTGTAACAGTCCTTTACACCTCAGTCTCCAAACTTTGCTCTCTGTAACAGTCCTTCTGAACCTCAGTCTGACACCTCTGCTCTCTGCACGATCATTCTGCACCCCAGTCTCCAAACACTGTTCTCTATAACAGTCTTTCTAAACACCAGTCTCAAAACTCTGCGCTCTGTATCTATCCTTCTGCACCTCAGTCTCCAACCTGTGCTCTCTGTAACATTTCTTCTACACCCCACTCTCCAACCTCTGCTCTCTGTAACAGTTTTTCTATACCGCAGTCTCCAAACTCTGGTCTTTGTAACGGTCCTTCTGCACTCCAACTTCCAACCTCTGCTTTCTGTAACAGTCCTTCTGCACCTCAGTCTCCAAACTCTGCTCTTTCTAACAGTACTTCCACACCTCAGTCTCCAACCTCTGCTCTCTGTAACAGTTCTTCTGCACCTCAGTCTGACACCTCCCCTCTCTGCATTGTCCTTCTGCACCTCAGTCTCCAACCACTGGTCTCTGTAACAGTCCACCTGCACCTAAGTCTCCAACCTCTTCTCTCCGTAAGATTTTTCAGCAACCAAGTCTCCAAACTCTGATCTCTATAACAGTCATTCTGCACCCCAGTCTCCAACCTCTCCTCCCTGAAAAAGGCCTTCTGGATGCCAGTCTCCCAACTCTTGTCTCTGTAGCAGGCTTTCTGCACCCCAGTCTCCACAATGTGCTCTCTGCAACGATCCTTCTGCACCCCAGTCTCCAACCTCTCATCTCTGCAACAGTCCATCTGCACCTAAGTCTCCAAATTCTGCTCTCTGTAAGATGCTTCTGCACCCCTGTATCTAACCTCTACTCTCTATAGCAGTCCTTCTACACCCGAGTTTCCAACCTCTGCTCTCTGTAACAGGACTTCAGCACCTCAGGCTCAAACCATTGCTCTCTGTAACAGTCCTTTTCCACCCTAGTCTAAAACCTCTGCTCTCTACAATAGTCCTTCTGCACACTAGTTACCAACATCTGCTTTCTGCAACAGTCCTTCTGCACCTCAGTATCGCAACTATGCTCTCTGTAAAAGTCCACCTGTACCTCAGTCTGAAACCTGTGCTCTCCACGATTCTTCTGCACCGCAGTCTCCAACCACTGCTCCCTGTAACAGTCCACCTGCAGCTCAGTCTCCAACCTCTGCTCTCTGTAAGATTCTTCAGCAAACCAGTCTCCACACACTGCTCTCTATAAAAGTTCTTCTGCACCCCAGTCTCCAACCTCTCCTCTCTGTAACAGGCCTTCTGCATGAAAGTCTCCAAACTCTGCTCTATGCAACAATCATTCTGCATTCCTGTCTCAAACCTCTGCTCTCTACAATGATCCTACTAAACCCCAGTATCCAACCTCTAATCTCTGAAACAGTCCTTCTGCACCTCAGTCTCCAAACTCTGCTCTCTGTAATAGGCCTTCTGCACGCCAGTCTCCAACCTCTTCTCTCTGCAATGATTCTTCTCCACCCAAGTCTTCAACATCTGCTCTCTGAAACTGTCCTTTAGTACCTCATACTGCAATCTCTGCTCTCTGTAACATCCATCTGAACCACAGTCTCCAACCCCTGCTCTCTGTAACAGTCCTTCTGCACCCCAGTCTCCAAACGCTGCTCTCTGTAACAGTCCTTCCGCACCTCAGTCTCCAACCCCTGCTCTCTGTAACAATCCTTCTGCACCCCAGTCTCTAATATCTGCTCTCTGCAACAGTCCTTCTCCAACCCAGTATCCAACATCTGCTCTTTACAACAGTCCTTCTGCACCCCAGTCTCCTAACTCTGCTCTCTGCAAGGAACCTTCTCTACTCCAGTCTCCAAAGTCTGCTCTCTGCAACTGTCCTTCTGCAATACAGTCTCCAAACTCTGCTCTCTGTAAGATCTTTCTGCACTCCAGTTTTCAAACTCTGCTCTCTGTAAAATTTCTTCTTCACCCCAGTCTCAAACCTCTCTCCCCTTCAACAGTTCTTCTGCTCCCCAGTCTCCGAGATCTGCTCTCTGTAACAGACCTTATGTACCGCAGTTTCCAAAATCTGCTCTCTGTAACGGTCCTTCTGCAACCCAGTCTCCAACCTCTTCTTTTTGAATCAGTCCTTCTGAAACCCAGTCTCCAACCTCTGCTCTTTGTATCTACCTTCTGCATCTCAGACTTCAACCTGTGCTTTGTGTAACAGTCCTTCTGCACCCCAGTCTCCAACCTCGGCTCTCTGTAACAGTCTTTCTGTACCGCAGTCTCTAATCTCTGCTCTCTGTGAAGGTCTTTCTGCACACCAATTTCCAACCTCTGTTTTCTGTAAGAGTCCTTCTGCACGTCAGTCTCTAAACTCTGCTCTCTGTAACAGTCCTGCTACACCTCAGTCTCCAACCTCTGCTCTCTTTAACAGTACTTCTGCACCTCAGTCTGAAACCTCTGCTCTCCACGATTCTTCTGCACCTCAGTCTCCAACCACTGCTCTCTGTAACAGTCCACCTGCACCTCAGACTCCAACATCTGCTCTCTCTAAGTTCTTTAAGCAAACCAGTCTCCAAACTCTGCTCTCTGTAACAGTTTTTCTGCACCCCAATCTCAAACCTCTTCTCTCTGTAACAGGCCTTCTGCACTCCAGTCTCGAAACTCTGCTATCTATAGCAGGCCTTCTGCACCCCACTCTCCATCCTCTGCTCTCTGCAACTGTCCTTCTGCATCACAGTCTCCAACCTTTGCTCTCTGCAATGATCCTACTGCACCCCAGTCTCCAACCTTTGATCTCTGCATCAGTCCTTCTGCACCTCAGTCTCCAAATTCTGCTCCCTGTAAGATCCTTCTGCAACCCTGTCTCAAACCGCTGCTCTCTGTAACAGTTCTTCTGCACCCCAGTCTCCAACCTCTGCCCTCCGCAAGAGTCATTCTGCACCCTAGTCTCCAAACTCTGCTCTCTGTAACAGTCCTTCTGCACCCTAGTTACCAACATCTGCTCTCTACTACAGTACTTCTGCAGCCCAGTCTTCAACCACTGCTCTCTGTAACAGTCCTACGGTACTGCAGTAGCCAACCTCTGCTCTCTGTAATGGTCTTTCTGCACCCCAGACTCCAATCGCTGCTTTCTGTATCAGTCCTTCTGTACCCCAGTTTCCAAACTCTGCTCTCTGTAAGAGTCCTTCTGCACCTCATTCTCCAACCTCTGATCTCTGCAACAGTCCTTCTTTAACTCAGTCTCCAAATTCTGCTCTCTGTAAGATCCCTCTGCACCCCTGTATTTAACCTCTGCCCTCTGAAACTGTCCTTCTGAACCCGAGTCTCCAAACTCTGCTCTCTGTAACAGAACTTCCTTACCTCAGTCTACAACCTCTGCTCTCTGCAACAGTCATTCTGCACCTCAGTCTGAAAACTCTGCTCTCTGCAATGACCCTTCTGCACCCCAGTCGCCTACCTCTGCTCTCTGTAAAAGTCCTTCTGCACATCAGCCTCCCAACTGTGCCCTCTGTTTGATCCTTCTGCAACCCAGACTTTAAGCTCTGCACTCTGTAACAGTCCATCTGCACAACAGTCTCCAACCTCTGCTCTCTGTAACAGGACTATTGCAACGCAGTCTCCAACCTCTGCTCTGTGTAACAGGCCTTTTGCATCCCAGTCTCCAACCTCTTCTCTCTGCAACGATTCTTCTCCACGCCAGTCTCCAACATCTGCTGTCTTCAACAGTCATTTTGCACCCCAGTCTCCAAATTCTGCTCTCTGTAAAATCCATCTGAACCCCATTCTCCAACCTCTGCTCTCTGTAACAGACTTTCTGCACCCAAGTCTCAAAACTGCTCTCTGTAACAGTCCTTCTGCACCCCAGTCTCCAAACTCTGCTCTCTGTAACAGTCCTTCTGGACCTTATTCTCTAACCTATTCTCTCTGCAACAGTCTTTATGCTCCCCAGTCTCCGAGATCTGCTCTCTGTAACAGTCCTTCTGTACCACAGTGTCCAACGTCTGCTCTCTGTTTCGGTTCTTGTACACCCCTCTCTCCAAACTCAGCTTTCTGTATCAGCCTGTCTGAACCCCACTCTCCAAACTCTGTTCCCTGTATCCATACTTCTGCACCTCAGTCTCCAACTTGTGCTCTCTGTAAGAGTGTTTCTGCATCCCAGTCTCCAACCTCTGGTCTCGGTAACATTCCTAAACCGCAGTATCCAAACTCTGCTCTCTTTAACGGTCCTTCTGCACGCCAATTTCCAAACTCTGCTTCCTGTAACAGTCCTTCTACACCTCAGTCTTTAAACTCTGCTCCCTATAACAGTTCTTCTGCACCTCAGTCTGAGACCTCTGCTCTCTGCATGATCCTTCTGCACACCAGTCTCCAACCACTGCTCTCTGTAACAGTACACCTGCACATCAGTCTCTAACCTCTGCTCTCTGTAAGATTCTTTAGTAACCCAGTCTTTAAACTCTGGTCTCTATAACAGTCCTTCTGCACCCCTATCTCCAACCTCTACTGTCTGTAACAGTCTTTCTGCACCCCAGTTGCCAAACTCTGCTCTCTGCAATGATCCTTCTGCATCCCAATCTCCAACCTCTCCTCTCTGCAATGATCCTGCTTCACCCCAGTCCCCTACCTCTTATCTCTGCGACAGTCTTTCTGCACCTCAGTCTGTAACTTCTGCTCTCTGTAAGATTGTTCTGCACCCCAGTCTCCAAGCACTCCTATTTGCAACGATCCTTCTGCACCCCAGTCTCCAACCTCTGTTTTATGTAACAAGACTTCTGCACCTCAGTCTCCAAACTCTTCTCTCTGCAACAGTCCTTCTGCACCCTAGTCTCTAAATTCTGCTCTCTGCAACAGTCTTTCTGTACTGCATTCTCCAAACACTACTCTCTGTAACGTTCTTTCTGCACCCCATACTAGGGTCTCTGCTTTCTGTATCAGTACTTCTGAATCCCAGTCTCTAACTTCTTCTCTAAGTGTCCTTCTGCACCTTAGTCTCTTACCTCTGCTCTCTGCAACAGTCCTTCTGCACCCAGTCTCCAAACTCTGCTCTCTGTAACAGTACTTCTGCACCTCAGTCTGAAACCTCTCTTCTCCACGATCCTTCGGCACCCCAGTCTCAAACCACTGCTCTCTGTAACAGTCCACCTGCACCTTAGTCTCCAAACTCTGCTCTCTGTAAAATCCTTCAGCAACCCTTTCTTCAAAATCTGCTCTCTGTACCACTCCTTCTGCACCGAAGTCTCCAACCTCTCATCTTTCTAACAGGCCTTCTGCACGCCAGTCTCCAAATCTGCTCTCTTTAGCAGGCCTTCTGCACACATGTCTCCAAACTCTGCTCTCTTCAACGATCCTTATGCACCCCAGTCTTAAACCTCTGCTCGCTGCAATGATCCTACTGCACCCCAGTCTACAACCTTTGATCTCTACAACAGTCCTTCTGCACCTAACTCTCCAAATTCTTCTCTCTGTAAGATCCTTCTGCACGGCTGCCTCAAACCTCTGCACTCTTTAACAGTCCTTCTTCATCCCAGTCTCCAACCTCTGCTCTCCGCAACAGTTCTTCTGCACCCCAGTCTACAAACTCTGCTCTCTGTAACAGTCCTCCTGTACTGCAGAATCCAAACTCTGCTCTCTGTAACGGTCTTTCTGCACCCCAGACTCCAATCGCTGATTTCTGTATCAGTCCTTCTGCAACCTAGTCTCCGACATCTGCTCTCTATAACAGTCCTTCTGCACCCCAGTCTCCAAAGTCCGCTATCTGCAACAGTCCTTCTGCACCCCAGTCTCCAACCTCTGCTCTCTGTAACAATCCTTCTGCATCTCAGTCTACAAACTCTGTACTCTGCAACGTTACATCTGCACCTCAGTCTCCAATATCTACTCTCTGTAAGTCTTTCTGCACCTGATTCTTCAACCTCTGCTCTCTGTAGAATCCTTCTCCAACCCAGTCTCAAAAGTCTGCTCTCTGTAACAGTCCTTCTGCACACCAGTCTCCAACCTCTGCTCTCTGCACCTATCCTTCTTCACCCCAGTCTCCAACATCTGCTCTCTGCAACAATCCTTCTCCACACCAGTCTCCAACATCTGCTCTCTGCAACAGTCCTTCAGCAACTCAGTCTAAAAACTCTGCTCTCTGCAACGATCCTTCTGCACCCCAGTCTCCTACCTCTGCTCTCTGTAAGTCCCTTCTGAAAGCCAGTCTCCAAACTCTGCTCTGTAACAGTCCTTCTGCAGAATAGTTTTCAACCTCTGCTCTCTGTAACAGGCCTTCAGAACCCCAGTCTTCAACCTCTTTTCTCTGCATTGATTTTTCTCCACCCCAGTCTCCAACCTCTGCTCACGGCAACAGTCCTGCACCCTAGTCACCAAACTCTGCTCTCTCTAAGTTCCTTATGCACTCCAGTCTCCAACCTCTTCTCTCTGCAACGATTCTTTTCCATCCCAGTCTCCAACATCTGCTCTCTGCAACAGTCCTTTTGCACCCCAGTCTCTAAACTCTGCTCTCTGTAAGATCCATCTGAACCCCAGTCTCAAACCTCTGCTCTCTGTAACAGTCCTTCTTCACACCAGTCTCCAAACTCTGCTCTCTTTAACTGTTTTTCTGCACCTCAGTCTCGAAACTCTGCTCTCTGTAACAGTCCATCTGCACCTCAGTCTCTAAAATCTGCTCTCTGCAACGATCTTTCTGGACCCCAGTCTCCAAAATATGCTCTCAGCAACAGTCCTTCTGCACCACACTCTAAAAACTCTGCTCTCTGCAACAAACCTTCTGCACCTCAGTCTCTTACCTGTACTCTCTGTAAGGCCCTTCTGCAACCCAGTCTCCAAACTCTTCTCTCTGTAACAGACCTTATGCAGAATAGTTTTTCAACTTCTGCTCTCTCTAACAAAAATTTTGCAACCCAGTCTCGAACCTCTGCTCTCTGTAATAGGCCTTCAGAACCCAAGTCTTCAACCTCTTCTCTCCTGCAATGATTTTCTCCCCCGCAGTCTCCAACCTCTGCTCTCTGTAACAGTCCTTCTGAACTCAAGTTTTCCAAACTCTGCTCTCTGTAACATTCCTTCTCCACACCAGTCTCCAACTTTTGTTCTCTGCAACAGTCCTGCTGCTTTCCAGTCTTCAAGATCTGCTCTGTGTAACAGTCCTTCTGTACCGCAGTCTCCAAACTCTGCTCTCTGTAACGGTCTTTCTACACCCCAATTTCTAACCTATGCTTTCTGTAACAGTACTTCTGCACCTCAGTCTCCAAACTTTGCTCTCTGTAACACTCCTTCTACAACTCAGTCTCCAAACTGTGCTCTCTGTAACATTTCTTCTGCACCCCAGTCTCCAACCTCTGCTCTCTGCATTGGTACCTCTTCACCCCAGTCTCCAACCTTGTTCTCTACAACAGTCCTTCTGTACTGCAGTCTCCAACCTCTGTTCTCTCTAAGCGTCCATTTGCAACCCAGTCTCCCACCTCTAATTTCTATATCAGTCCTTCTGCACCACAGTCTCCAAACTCTGCTCTCTGTAACCGTCATTCTGCACCTCACTCTGCAACCTCTGCTCTCTGAAAAAGTCCTTCTGCAACCAGTCTTCAAACTCTGCTCTCTTCAAGAGTTTTTCTGCACCCCCAGTCTCCATCCTCTGTTCTATGCAACAGTCCTTCTCCACCCTAGTCTCCAAACTCTGCTCTCTGTAACAGTCATTAAGTACTGCAATCTTCAACCTCTGCTCTCGGTAAGGGTCCTACTGCACCCCAGTCTCCAAACTCTGCTTTCGGTATCAGTCCTTGTGCACCCCAGTCTCCAACCTGTTCTCTCTTTAACAGTCTTTCTGCACCTCAGACTCCAACCTCTGCTCCCTGCTACAGTCCTTCAGCGCCCCAATCTCCAACCTCTTCTCTCTGCCACAGTTTTTCTGCAACTCAGTGTCAAAACTCTGCTCTCTGTAAGATCCTTCTGAAACCCAGTCTCCAACCTCTACTTTTTGCAATGGTCCTTCTGTAAACCACTCTCCAACCTCTGTTCTCTACAACAGTCATTCTGAACCCCAGTCTCCAACGTCTGCTGTCTGTAAGAGTCTTTCAGTCTCCAACCTCTGTTTTCTGTAAGGGTCCTTCTGCACCCCAGTCTTAAACCTCTGCTTTCTGTATCAGGCCTTCTGCATTGCAGTCTCCAAACACTGCTCTCTCCAACATCCTTCTGCACCTCAGTCTCCAACCTTTGCTCTCTCTAACAGTCCTTCTGTACCTCATTCTCCAACCTCTGCTCTCTGTAAGATTCTTTTGAAAGCCAGTCTCAAAACTCTGATCTCTGTAACTGTCCTTCTGCACCCCAGTCTCCAAGAACTGCTCTCTGTAACAGGCCTTCTTTACCCCAGTCTCCAACCTCTGCTGTATGTAACAGGCCTTTTGCACCCAGTCTCCAAACTCTTCTCTCTTCAATGATCCTTCTCAACCCAAGACTGAGCAACAGTCCTTTTGCAACCCAGTCTCAAACCTATGCTCCCTGTAAGATCATTCTGCACACCTGTCTCCAACCTCTGCTCTCTGTAACACTCCTCTGTATGCCAGTCTCCAAATTTTGCTCTCTGCTAGAGTCTTTCTGAACCTCAGTCTCCAACTTCTGGTCTCTGAAACACTCCTTCTACACCCCAGCCTCCAAACTATGCTCTCTGCAATAGTTTTTCTGCACCTCAGTCTTTAACCTGTGCTCTCTGTAAAAGTCCTTCTTCACCCCAGTCTCCAACCTGTGCTTTCAGTAAAAGTCCTTCTGCACCACAGTCTCCAACCTCTGCTCTCTCTAACAATCCTTCTGAATCCCAGTCTCCATAACTCTGCTCTCTGCAACGATCCTTCTGCACCCCAGTCTCTAAAGTCTGCTCTCTGTAACAGTCCTTCTGCTCCCCAGTTTTCAAACTCTGCTTTCTGTAACCATCTTCTGCATCTCAGTCTCCATCCTCTGCTCTATGCAACAGTTCTTCTTCACCCACGTCTCCAACGTTTGCTCTCTGAAAAAGTCCTTCTAAACCCTAGTCTACAACCTCTGCTCTCTGTAACAGTCCTTCTACACCAATTTCTCCATACTTTTCTCGCCCCAAGTATACTTTTTCACCCCAGTCTCCATCCTGTGTTCTCTGCAGCTTTCCTTTTTCACCCCAGTCTCCAGCATCTGCTCTCTGCCACAGTCCTTCTCCACCCCAGTCTGCAAACTCTGCTCTCTGTAACAGTCCTTCTGGACCCCAATCTCCAACCTCTACTCTCTGCAACAGTCCTTCTACACCCCAGTCTCCACCCTCTGCTCTAAGCAAAAGTTTTTCTGCAACCCAGTCTCCAACCTCTTCTCTCTGTAACTATCCTTCTCACCTCAGTCTCCAAACTCTACTCTCTGTAACAGTGCTTCTGCACCTCAGTCTCCAAAGTCTGCTCTCGGTAAGATCCTTCTGCACCCCAGTGTTCAAACTCTTCTCTGTAACAGGCCTTCTGCACCCCAATCTTCAACTTCTGCTCTCTTTATCAGTCCATCTGCACCCCAGTCTCCAACCTCTGCTCTCAGTAACAGTCTTTATGTACATCTGTCTCCTAACTCTGGTCTCTGTAAGACCATTCTGAAACCCAGTCTGCAAACTCTGCTCTCTGTGACAGTCCTTCTGCACCCCAGTCTCCAACCTCTGCTCTCTGACACAGGCCTTCTGCATCCCAGTCTCGAACCTCTGATCTCTGTAAGAGGCCTTCTGCAGCCCAGTCTCCAAGCTCTACTCTCTGCAACGATCCTTCTGCACCCCAGTCTCCTACCTCTGCTCTCTGTAAGATCCTTCTGCACACCAGTCTCCAACCCCTGCTCGCTGTATCAGTCCTTCTGAAACCTATCTCCAAACTCTCCTCTCTGCAACGGTCCTTCTGCACCCCACTCTCCAACCTCTGTTTTCTGCAACAGTCCTTCTACACCCCAGTCTCCAAACTCTGCTCTCTGTAACAGTCCTTCTGTACCAGAGTCTCCAACCTTTGCTTTCTGTAACGGTCCTTCTGCCCCCCAGTCTCCAACATCTTCTTTCTTTGTCAGTTTTTCTGCACACCAGTATCCAACCTCTGCTCTCTGTAACAGTCCTTCTGCACCTCAGTCTCCAACCTCTGCTTTCAGCAACAGTCTTTCTGAAACCCAGTCTCTTACCTCTGCTCTCTGCAACATCCCTTCTGCACCCCAGTATTATTCCTATGCTTTCTGTAATATTCCATCTGCACCCCAGTCTCCAACCTCTGCTCTCTGTAATGATCCTTCTGCATCCCAGTCTCAAATATCCACTCTCTGTAACAGTCCTTCTGCACCGCAGTCTCCAAACTCTTTTCTCTGTAAGATCCTTCTGAAACACAGTCTCCAACGTCTGCTATCTGCAACTGTCCTTCTGCAACACAGTCTTTAACCTCTGCTCTCTGCAACGATCCTTCTGCACCCCAGTCTCAAACCTCTACTCTCTTCAACAGTCCTTGTGAACCTCAGTCTCCATCATCTGCTTTGTGCAACAGTTCTTCTTTACCTCAGTCTGAAAACTCTCCTCTCTGTAATCCTCCATCTGCAACCCAGTCTCCAAACTATGCTCTTTGTAACAGTTTTTCTGTACCTCAATCTCCAATCTCTGCTCTATGCAACATTCCTTCTGCGCACAAGTCTCTAACATCTGCTCTCTTAAACTGTCCTTCTTAAACCCAGTCTCCAACATCTGCTCTATGCAACACTCCTTCTACACCCTAGTCTCCATACTCTGATCGCCCCAACGATCCTTCTGCAACCCAGTCTCAAAACTCTGTTTTCTACATCAGTTCTTCTGCACCCCAGTCTCCAACCTCTGCTCTCTAAAACAGTTCGTCTGTACCACAGTCTCCAACTTTTGTTCTCTTTAAGGGTCCTTATGCACCCCAGTATCCAACTTCTGCATTCTGTATCAGTCGTTTTGAACCAACGTCACCAAACTCTGTCCTCTGTAACCGTCCATCTGCAACTCAGTCTGCATCTTCTGCTCTCTGCAACAGTCCTTCTGCACCCCAGTCTCCATCTTCTGCTCTCTGCAACAGTCCTTTTGTACCCCAGTCTCCAACATCTGCTCTATGCAACAGTCATTCTCCACCCCAGTCTCCAAACTTTGCTCTCTGTAACAGTCCTTCTGTACTGCATTCTACAACCTCTGCTCTCTCTAATGGTACTTCTGCACCTGAGTCTCCAACCTCTGCTTTCTGTGTCACTCCATCTACACCCCACTCTCCAACCATTGCAACCTCTTCTGCTCTCTGCAACGATCCTTCTGCACCGCAGTCTGAAACCTCTGCTAGCTGCAACAGTCCTTGTGAACCCCAGTCTCCAAGATCTGCTTCCTGCAACAGTTCTTCTGTACCTCAGTCTGAAAACTCTGCTCTCTGTAATAATCCATCTGCATCCCAGTCTCAAAACTCTTTTCTCTTTAACAGTCTTTCTGTAACTCAGTCTCCAATCACTGCTCTCTGCAACAGTCCTTCTACACCCAAGTCTCCATACTCTGATCGCCCCAACGGTCCTTCTGCACCCCAATCTCCAAACTCTGTTCTCTACATCGGTATCTTCTGCAACACATACTCCAACCTCTGCTCTCTGTAACAGTCCTTCTGTACCAAAGTCTCTAACCTCTGTTCTCTGTAAGGGTCTTTATGCACCCCAGTATTTAACGTGTGCTTTCTGTATCAGTCGTTTGAACCACAGTCTCCAAACTCTGCCCTCTGTAACCGCCTTTCTGAAAGTCAGTCTGCAACCTCTGCTCTCTGCAAAAGTCCTTCTGCACCCCAGTCTCCAAAATCTGCTCTCTGCAACAGTCATTCTGCACCCCAGTCTCCAAACTTTGCTCTCTGTAACAGTCCTTCTGTACTGCATTCTTCAAACTCTGCTCTTTGTAAGGGTACTTCTGCACCCCAATTTCCAACCTCTGCTTTCTGTGTCAGTCCTTCTGCAACCCAGTCTCCAACCTCTGCTCTGCGTAACTGTCCTTCTGCACCTTAGTCTCCAACCTCTGTTCTCTGCTACAGTTCTTATGAACCTAAATCTTTAACCTCTACTCTCTGCAACACTCCTTGTACATCCCAGTCTAAAACCTCTGCTCCCTGCATCAGTCCTTCTGCACCCCTGTCTCCAAACTCTGCTCTCTGTAACAATCCTTCTGCACCTCAGTCTCCAAACTCTGCTCTCTGCAACGGTCCTTCTGCACCTCAGTCTCCAACTTCTACTGTCTGTAACAGTCCTTCTGCACCCCAGTCTCCAACCTCTGCTCTCTGTAAAAGGCCTTCTTCACTCTAGTTTCCGATCTCTCCTCTCTGTAACAGGCCTTCTGCACTCCAGTCTCCAACTTCTTCTCTGCAACAATCTTTCTGCACTTCAGTTTCCAACCTCTACTCTCTAAAACAGTCTTTCTGCACCCCAGTCTCTAACCTCTGCTTACTGTAAGATCCTTCTGCATCTCAGCCTCCAACCTCTGCTCTCTGTAACAGTCCATATACACCCCAGTCTCCAAACTCTGCTCGCTGCAACAGTCATTGTGCAACCCAGTCTACAACATTTGGTCTCTGCAACATTTCTTCGGTACCTCAGTCTTAAAACTCTGCTGTCTAAAATAATCCTTCTGCACCCCAGTCTCCAACCTGTGCTCTCTGTAACAGTCCTTCTGCACCTCAGTCTCCAAACTTTGCTTTCAGCAGCACTCCTTCTGCATCCCAGTCTCCAACCTCTGCTCTCTGCAACATTTCTTCTGCTTCACAGTATCAAACCTGTGCTCTCTGTAAAAGTCCATCTGCACCCCAGTCTCCAACCTCTGCTCTTTATAACGATCCTTCTGCACATCAGACTCTAAACTCCACTCTCTGCAAAAGTCCTTCTGCACCTCAGTCTCCAACCTCTGTTCTCTGCAATGATCCTTCGGCACCCCAGTCTCAAACCTCTGCTCACTGCAACAGTCCTTGTGAACCTCAGTCTCCAACATCTGCTAACTGCAACAGTTCTTCTGTACCTCAGTCTGAAAACTCTGCTCTCTGCAACAGTCCTTCTACATCCTAGTCTCCATACTGTGCTTGCCCCAACGATCCTTCTGCACCCCAGTCTCCAACGTCTGCTCTATGAAACAGTCCTTCTACACCACAGTCTCCAACCTCTGCTCTCTGCAACACTCCTACTACACCCTAGTCTCCATACTGTGCTCGCCCAAATGATTCTTCTGCACCCCACTTTCCAACTATTGTTCTCTACATCAGTTCTTCTGCACTACAGTCTCCAACCTCGGCTCTTTGTAACAGTCCTTCTGTACCGCCGTCTCCAACCTCTGTTCTCTGTAAGGGTCCTTATGCACCCCAGTATCCAACCTCTGCTTTCGGTATCAGTTGTTTTGCACCATCGTCTCCAAACTCTTCCCTCTCTAACAGTCCTTCTGCAACTCAATGTGCAACCTCTGCTCTCTGCAACAGTCCTTCTGCACCCCAGTCTCCATCCTCTACTCTCTGCAACAGTTTTTTTGCACCCAGTCTCCAACATCTGCTCTCTGCAACAGTAATTCTTGACCCCAGTCTCAAACCTTTGCTTTCTGCAACAGTCCATCTGTACTGCATTCTCCAAACTCTGCTCTCGGTAAGGGAACTTCTGCACCTTAGTCTCCAACCTCTGCTCTCTTCTACACTTCTTCTGGACCCCAATTTCCAAACTCTACTCTCTGCAATAGTCCTTCTGCACGGCAATCTCCAACCTCTACTCTCAGCAACAGTCCTTCTGAACCTCAGTCTCCAACCTCTGCTCTCTGCAACATTCCTTCTGCACCCCAGTATTAAACCATTGCTCTCTGTAAAAGTCTGTCTGCACCCCAGTCTCCAACCTCTGCTCTCTGTAACGATCCTTCTGCACCTCAGTCTCAAATGTCAGCTCTCTGTAACAGTCCTTCTGCACCTCAGTCTCCAAATTCTTTTCTCCGTAAGATCCTTCTGAAACCCAGTCTCCAACGTCTCCTCTCTGTAACAGTCCTTCTGCACCCCAGTCTTTAACCTCTGCTCTCTGCAACAGAGCTTCTGCACCTCAGTCTCCTACCTCTGCTTTCTGCAACAGTCCTTCTGCAAACAAATCTCCAACCTCTGCTCTCCGCAACATTCTTTCTGTACCCAAGTATCCAACCTTTGCTCTCTGTAAAAGTCCTTCTGCAACCCAGTCTCCAATCTCTGCTCCCTTTAACAATCCTTCTGCACCTCTGTCTCCATCGTCTGCTCTCTGTAACAGGCCTTCTTCACCCCAGTCTCCAAACTCTGCTCTCTGAAACAGTCTTTCTGTACCGCAGTCTCCAACCTCTTCTTCCTATAATGATACTTCTGCAACCCAATTTCCAACCTCTGCTTTCTGAAACAGTCCTTCTTCACCTCAAACTCCAACCTCTGCTCACTGTAACAGTCCTTCTAAGCCTCAGTCTGAAACATCTGCTCTCTGCAACAATCCTTCTAAACCCCAGTCTCAAAACTGTGCTATCTGTACCAATTCTTCTGCACGCCAGTCTCAAACATATGCTCTCTGTAACAGGTCTTCTGCAACTCAGTCTCCAAAGTCTGCTTTCTGTAACAGGCCTTATGCACCCCAGTCTCCAAACTTTTCTCTCTGCAAGGATTCTTCTGCAACTCAGTCTCCAACCTCTGCTCTCTGCAACAGTCCTTCTGCACCCCAGTCTCACAACTCTGCACTCTGTAAGATCCTTCTCCACGCCGTTCTCCAAACTTTGCTCCTTGGAAAAGTCATTCTGCATCTCAGTCTCCAACCTCATCTCTCTGCAATGGCCCTTCTGCACCCCAGTATCAAATCTCTGTTCTCTGCAGCATTCCTTCTGCACCCCAGGCTAGAAACTCTGCTCTCTGTAACAGTCCTCCTGCACCCCAGTCTCCAACCTCTGCTCTCTATAACGATTCTTCTGAACCCCAGTCTCCAACGTCTGTTCTCTGCAACAGTCCATCTCACCCCAGTCTCCAGGCTCTTCTCTCTGTAACATCCTTCTGCACCACAGTTTTCAAACTCTGCTCTAGGTGACATTCCTTCGGCACCCCAGTCTCCACCTGCTGCTCTTTGTAACAGTACTTCTGTACCGCAGTCTCCAATCTCTCCTCACTGCAACATTTCTTCTGCACACCAGTCTCCAATCTGTGCTCTCTCTAACTGTCTTTCTGACCCCAGTCTCCAACTTCTGCTCTCTGTAACGATCCTTCTGCACCTCAGTCTCCAAACTCTGCTCTCTGAAAGAGTCCTTCTGCAGCCCTGTCTCCAAACTCTTCCCTCTGTTACAGTCGTTCTGCAATCCTTCATGAAACTCTGCTCTCTGTATCAGGCCTTTTGCACCGAGTCTCCAACCTCTGTTCTCTGGAACAGTCCTTCGGCACCCCAGTCTCAAACCTCTGCTCTCTAAAAAGATCCTTCTGCACCCAAGTCTACAACCTCTGTAATCTCCAACAATCCTTCTGCACATCAGTTCCCAAACTCTGACTTCTGCAATGGTCCTACTGCACCCCAGTCTCTAATATCTGCTCTCTGCAACGATCATTTTGCTCCACAGTCTCTAACCTCTGCTCTCTGCAAAAGTCCTTCGGAAACCCAGTCTCCAACTTCTGCTCTCTGTAAGATCCTACTGCACCCCAGTTTCCAAACTCTGCTTTCTGTAACATTCCTTCTCCACCCAGTGCCCAACCTCTGCTCTCTGCAACAGTCCTTCTGCACGCCAGTCTCCAAACTCTGTTCTTAGCAACAGTCTTTCTGCACCCGTCTCCAAACTCTGCTCTGGGTATCATTTTTTCTTCACCTCAGTCTCCAAACTCTGCTCTATGTAAGATTTTTATGCAACCCCGTCTCCAAACTCTGCTCTCTGTAACTGTACTTCTGCACCCCAGTCTCCAACCTCTGCTCTGTGCAACAGTTCGTCTGCACCCCATTCTCTAACCTCTGCTCTCTGAAAGATCCTTCTGCAACCCAGTCTCCAAACTCAAATCTCAGTCTCAGTCCTTCTTCACCCAAGTCTCCAACCTCTGCTCTATGTAACAATCTTTCTGCACCTCAGTCTCCAACATCTGCTCTCTGCAACGGTCCTTCTGCACTCCATTCTCCAACATCTGTTGTCTGCAAGAGTCCTTCAGCACGTCATATCGAAACTCTACTCCCTGCAACAATCCTTCTGCACCATATTCTCCAACTTCGGCTCTCTGCAACAGTTCTTTTGCACCCCAGTCTCCAACATCTACTCTCTGAAAAAGTACTTCTCCACCTCAGTCTCCAACCTCTTCTCTCTGTAAGAGTCCTTCTGTACCGCAGTCTCTAACTTCTGCTCTCTGTAAGAAACTGCACAACAGTTTCCAAACTCTGCGCTTTGTAACATTCCTTCTCCACCCAAGTCTCCAACCTCTGCTCTCTGCAACAGTCCTTCTGCACCACAGTCTCCAATCTCTGCTTTCTGTATCAGTCCTTCTGCACCACAGCCTCCAACCTCTGCTTTCTGTATCAGTCCTTCTGCACCTCAGTCTCCAAACTCTGCTCTCTGCAGAAGTCCTTCTGCAGCCCATTCTCAAACCTCTGCTCTTTGCAACAGTCTTTGTGTATTCTAGTCTCCAACCTCTGCTCTCTGTAACAGTCCTTCTATACTGCAGTCTCCAACCTCTGCTCTTTGTAAGGTTCATTCTGGACCCAAGTCTCCAACCTCTGATTTCTGTATCAGTCTTTCTGCATCCCAGTCTCCAAACTCTGCTCTCTGTAACAGCCCTTCTGCACCCAGTCTCCAACCATTCCTCTCTGTAACAGTTTTTTTCACCCTAGTCTTCAAACTCTACTCTCTTCAACAGTCCTTCTACACCCCAGTCTTCAACCTCTGCTCTGTGTAACAGTCTTTCTGCAACCCAGTGTCCAATCTCTGCTCTCTGCAACGATCCTTCTGCATCCCATTCTCCAACATCTGCTCTCTGCAAACGTCCTTCTGCACTCAAGTCTCCAAACTCTGCTCTCTGCAATGATCCTTCTGCACACCAGTCTCCAAACTCTGTTCTCTTTAATGATCCTACTGCACCTCAGTCACCAACCTCTGCTCTCTGTAACAATCCTTCTTCACCTCAGTCTCCAAACTCCGCTCTAGGTAATGTCCTTCTGCAACCCAGTCTCCAAACTCTGCTCTCTGTAACAGCCCTTCTGCACCCAGTCTCCAACATTTCCTCTCTGTAACAGGCCTTCTGCACCCCAGTCTCCAAACTCTGCTTTTTATATCAGTCCTTCTGCACGGAGTCTTTAAACTCTGCTCTCTGTAACAGTCTTTCTGCATCTCAGTCTCCTACCTCTGCTCTCTTCAACAGTTCTTCTGCACCCCAGTGTCCAACATCTGCACTCTGAAACAGTTCTTCTCCACCCCAGTCTCCAACCTCTCTTCTCTGTAATAGTTTTTATGTATTGCAGTCTCCGAACTATGCTCTCTGTAACGGTCTTTCTGCACCTCAGTCTCAAACCTCTGCTTTCTATATCAGTCCTTCTGCAACCCAGTCTCCAACATCTACAATCTGCAACAGTCCTTCTGCACCTCAGTCTCCAAATATCACTCTCTGCAAAAGTCCTTCAGCACCCAAGTCTCCAAAACCTGCTCCCTGCAACAGTCCTTCTTCACCCCAGTCTCAAACCTCTGCTATCTGCAACAGTCCTTCTGCACACCAGTCTTCAAACTCTGCTCTTTTTTACCAGTCCTTCTGCACCTCAGTCTCCAAATTCTGCTCTCTGCAACAGTCCTTCTGCACCAAAGTCTCCAACCTCTTCTCTCTGCAACAGTCATTCTACACCCCAGTCTTCAACCTCTGCTCTGTGTTACAGTCCTTCTCCACCCCAGTCTCCAACATCTGCTCTCTGTAACAATCCTTCTGCACCCCAGTCTCAAAATTCTGCTCTCTGTAACAGTCCTTCTGCACCATATTTTCCACCTCTGCTGTCTGTTACAGTCTTTGTATACCGCAGTCTTCAACTTCTGCTCTCTGTAACAGTCCCTCTGAACCTAAGTCACCAAACTCTGCTCTCTGTAACCATCCTTCTGCACCTCAGTCTCCAACCTCTGCTCTCTGTAACAGTCGTCCTGCACCTCAGTCACCAACCCCTGGTCTCTGTAAGATCCTTCTGCAACCCAGCCTCAAAACTCTGCTCTCTATAACAGTCCTTCTGCAAACCAGTCTTCAACCTCTGCTCTCTGTTGCAGGCCTTCTGCACCCCAGTCTCCAAACTCTGCTCTCTGAAACAGTCCTTTGGCACGCCAGTTTCCAACCTCTACTCTTTGTAACGGTCCTACTGCACAGCAGTCACCCACCTCGGCTTTCTATATCATAATTTTTCACCCCAGCCTCCAACGTCTGCTCTCTGTAACAGTCCTTCTGCATCTCAGTCTCCAAAGTCTGCTCTTTGCAACAGTCCTTCTGCACCCCAGTCTCCAACCTCTGCTTTCTGCAAAATTCCTTCTGCACCCAAGTCTCCACTTTGCTCTCTGCAATGATTCTTCTGCAACTGAGTCTCCAACTTTTGCTCTCTTCAAAGATCCTCCTACACACCAGTCTCCAACGTCTGCTCTATGCAACAGTCCTTCTCCACCGCAGTCTCCAACTTCTGGTCTCTATAAGATCCTACTGCACCTCAGTTTCAAAACTTTGCTCTCTGTGACATTCCTTCTGCACCCCAGTCTCCAAGCTCTACTCTCTGTAACAGTCCTTTTGTACTGCAGTCTCCAAACTCTGCTCTCTGAAACAGTCCTTCTGAGCCCCAGTGTCCAACCTCTGCTCTCTGCAACAGTGTTTCTGCACCTCAGTCTCAAACTTCTGCTCTCTGTAACAGGCCTTCTGCACCCCAGTCTTCAACAGCTTTTCTCTGTAACAGTTCTTTTTCACCCCAATCTCCAAACTCGGCTCTCTGCAACACTCCTTCTGCTCCCCAGTCTCCATCATCTGCTCTCTGAAAGAATCCTTCTGCACCCCAGTCTCCAACCTCTCCTCTCAGTAAAAGTCCTTCTGCACCTCAGTTTTCAACATCTGCTCTCTGTAACGATCCTTCATCACCTCAGTCTCCAAACTCTTCTCTCTGTAACAGGCCTTCTGCACCCCAGTCTCCAAACTCTGCTTTCTGGATCAGTCCTTCTGTACCCCAGGAACCTTCCTCTGCACTCTGTAACAATCCTTCTGCACCTCTGTCTCCAACCTCTCCTCTCTGAAATGGTTCTTCAGCACCCCAGTCTCCAACCTCTGCTCTCTGCAAGAGTTCTTCTACACCCCAATCTCCAACCTCTACTCTCTGCAAAAGTCATTCTGCACCCCAGTCTCCAATATCTGATCTCTGCAACAGTTCTTCTCCACCCCAGTCTCCAACCTCTGCTCTCTGTAACAGTCCTTCTGCACTGCAGTTTCCAAACACTTCTCTCTGTAACGGTCCTTCTGCACCCCAGTCTAAAACCTCTGCTTTCTGTATCTGTCCTTCTGCACTCAAGTCTTCAACCTCTGCTCTCTGTAACAGTCCTTCTGAACCTCAGTCTCCAAATATTGCTCTCTGCAACAGTCCTTCTGCACCCCAATCTCCAAACTCTGCTCTCTGCTACAGTCCTTCTACACCCGAGTCTCCAACCTCTGCCCTCTGTAACAGTTCTTCGGCACCCCAGTCTCCTCACTCTGCTCACTGCAGTGGTCCTTCTGCACCCAAGTCTCCAAACTGTGCTCTCTGCAACAGTCCTGCTGTATCCGAGTTTTCAAACTCTTCTCTCTGTAAGATCCTTCTGCACCCAGTTTCCAAACTCTTCTCTCTGTAACATTGCTTCTGCACCCCAGTCTCCAAACTCTGCTCTCTACAATGGTCCCTCGTCACCCCAGGCTCCAACCTCTGTTCTCTACAACAGTTCTTCTGTACAAGAGTCTTCAACATCTATTCTCTGTAAGGGTCCTTCTTCACCACAGTCTCCAACCTCTGCTTTCTGTATCAGTCCTTCTGCAACACAGTCTCCAAACTCTGCTCTCTGTAAAAGACTTCTGTACCTCACTTTGCAACCTCTGCTCTCTGCAACAGTCTTTCTGCATCCCAGTTTTCAACCTTGCTCTCTGCAGCAGTCCTTCTGCACCCCAGCCTCCAATATCTGCTTTTTGCTACAGTCCTTCTCCACCCCAGTCTCCAACCTCTGCTCTCTGTAACAGTCCTTCTGTACTGCAGTCTCCAAACTCTCTTTGGAATGATCCTTCTGCTCCCCAGTCTACAAACTCTGCTTTCTGTATCAGTTTTTCTGAACCCCGGTCTCCAACCTCTACTCTCTGCAACGATCCTTCTGCACCCCAGTCTCCAAACTCTACTCGCTGCAATGATCCTACTACACACCAGTCTCCAACCTCTGATCTCTGCAACAGTCCTTCTGCAACTCAGTCCTCAACCTCTGCTCTCTGTAAGATCCTTCTGCATCCCTGTATCCAAACTCTGCTCTCTGTAACAGTTCTTCTGCACCCGAGTCTCCAAACTCTGCTCTCTGTAACAGGACTTCCGCACCTCAGTCTCCAACCTCTGCTCTCTACAACAGTCCTTCTGCACCTTAGTCTTTAACCTCTGCTCTCTACAACAGTCCTTCTGCACACTAGTTACAAACATCTGCTCTCTGCAAGAGACCTTCCGCACCCCAGTCTCCAACATCTGCTTTCTGCAACAGTTTTTCTGCACCTCAGTCTGAAAACTCTGCTCTCTGCAACGAACCTTCTGCACCCCAGTCTCCTACCTCTGCTCTCTGTAACAGTCCTTCTGCACTTCAGTCTTTCAACCTCTGCTCCCTCTTTATGATCCTTCTGCAGCACAGTCTTTAAACTCTGCACTCTGTAACAGTCCTTTTTCAAAACTGTCTCTAATCTCTGCTTTCTTTAACAGAACTTCTGCACACCAGTCTTCAAACTCTTCACTCTGTAACAGACCTTCTGTACTGCAGTCTCCAACCTCTGCTCTCTGTAACACTCCTTTGCACCCCAGTCTCCAAACTCTGCTTTCTGTATCAGTCCTTCTGCACCACAGTCTTCAAATTCTTCTCTCTGCTACAGTCCTTCTGCACCCCAGTTTGCAAACTCTGCTCTCAGTAACAGTCTTTCTGTACTGTAGTCTCCAAGCTGTGCTCTTTTTATGGCTATTCTGCACCAAAGTCTCCAACCTCTGCTCTGTGTATCAGTCCTTCTGCACACCAGTCTCCAACATCTGCTCTCTGTAACAGTCCTGCTGCACATAAGTCTCCAACCTCTGCTTTCTGCAACCAGTCCTTCTACACCCCAGTCTCCAACTTCTGTTCTCTGTAACAATTTTTCTGCACCTCAGTCCCCAAACTCTGCTCTCTGCAATCGTCCTTCTGAACCCCATTCTCGAACTTCTCTTCTCTGTAACAATCATTTTGCACCCCAGTCCCAACCTCTGTTCTCTGCAACGATCCTTTTACATCCCAGTATCAAAACCTCAGCTCTCTGCAAAAGTCTTTCTGCACCCCAGTCTCCAACATCTCTGTGCAACGATCCTTCTACACCCAAGTCTACAACTCTGCTTTCTGTAACTGTCCTTCTTCATCTCACCTCTCAACAGTCCTTCTGTACTTCATTCTCACCTCTAAACAGTCCTTCTGTACTGCAGTCTCCAAACTCTGCTCTCTGCAACGGTTCTTCTGCACCCCATTTCTCCAACCTCTGTTGTCTGCAAGAGTCCTTCAGCACCTCCAAAATCTGCTCCCTGCAACAATCCTTCTGCACCTTAGTCTCCAAATTCTGCTCTCTGCAACAGTTCTTCTGCACCCCAGTATCCAACATCTACTCTAAGAAACAGTCCTTCTCCACCCCAGTCTCCAACCTCTGCTCTCTGTAACATTCTTTCTGTACTGCTATCTCCAACCTCTGCTCACTGTAAGGATCCTTCTGCACCCCAGTCTCCAACTTCTACTTTCTGTATCAGTCCTTCTGCACCCCAGTCTCCAACCTCTGCTCTTTGTAACAGTCCTTCTGTACCTCAGTCTCCAAACTCTGCTCTCTGCAAAAGTTTTTCTGCACCCCAATCTCCAACATCTGCTGCCTTCAAAAGTCCTTCTACACCCCAGTCTCCAACCTCTGCTATCTGCAACAGTCCTTCTGCACCCCAGTCTCCAACCTCTGCTCTCTGTAACAATCCTTCTGTACCTCAGTCTCCAACCTCTACTCTCTGTAACAATCCTTCTGCATCTCAGTGTCCAAACTCTGCTCTCTGCAACAGTCCTTCAGAACCGCTGTCTCAAATTCTTGTTTCTGCAACAGTCCTTCTACACCCCAGTCTCCAACCTCTGTTTTCTGCACAGTTCTTCTGCACCTAAGTCTCCACCTCTGCTCTCTCCAACGAGCCTTCTTCACCCCAGTCACCAACATCTGCTCTCTGCAACAGTCCTTCTGTACCTCAGTCTGAAAACTCTGCTCTCTGCAACAATCCTTCTTCACCTCAGTTCCCTAACTATTATCTCTGCAATGGTCCTTCTGAACCCCAGTATCCAACCACTGCTTTTTTAACAATCCTTCTAGACCCCAGTCTCCAAAAATCTGCTCTCTGAAAAAGTCCTTCGGCACCCCAGTCTCCAACATCTGCTCTCTGCAACAGTCGTTCTGCACCTCAGTCTAAAAACTCTGCTCCCTGAAACGATCCTTGTGCACCCCAGTCTCCAACTCTGCACTCTGAAACAGTCCTTCTCCACCCCAGTCTCCAACCTCTGCTCTCTGTAACAGTCCCTGCTGTAGTGTAGTCTAAAAAAACTGCTCTCTGTAATGATCCTTCTGCACCCCAGTCTCTAACCTCTGCTTTCTGTATCAGTCCATGTGCACCCCAGTCTCCAACCTCTTCTCTCTGTAACAGTCCTTCTGCACATCAGTCTACAAACTCTGCTGTCTGCAACAGTCCTTCTGCACCGAAGTCTCAAACCTCTATTATGTGCAACAGTCCTTCTGCACCCCTTTTTTATACTCTGTTCTCTGTAACAGTCCTTCTGCACACCAGTCTCAATACTCGGCTCTCCACAACGATTCTTCTTCACCACAGTCTCCTTCCTCGGCTCCCTGCAACAGTCCTTCTCCAACCCAGTCTCCAACCTCTGCTCTCTGTAACAGTCCTTCTGTAGTTCACTCTCTAAAATCTTCTCTATGTAACGGTCCTTCTGCACCCCGTCTCCAATCTCTGCTCTTTGTAACAGTCCTTTTATACCCCAGTCTCCAAACTCTGCTCTCTGAAACGAAACTTCTGGACCCCAGTCTCCAAATTCTGTTCTCTGCAACAGTCCTTGTGCACCACAGTCTCTAACCTCTGCTCTCTGTAAGATCCTTCTGCACTCCAGTTTCCAAACTCTGGTCTCCGAAACATTTCTTCTTCACCCCAGTCTCCAACCTTTTGTCCTCTGCAACAGTTTTTTTTGCTCCCCTGTCTCCCAGATCTGCTCTCTGTAACAGACATTATGTACCACAGTTTCCAATCTCTGCTCTCTGTAACGGTCCTTCTACAACCCAGGCTCCAACCTCTGCTTTTTTGAATCAGTCTTTCTGAACCCAGTCTCCAACCTCTGCTCTTTGTAAATATCCTTCTGCAACTGAGTCTCCAACCTGTGCTTTCTGTAACAGTCTTTCTGCACCCCAGTCTCCAACCTCTGCTCTCTGTAACAGTCCTTCTATACCGCAGTCTCCAAACTCTGCTCTCTGTAACGGTCCTTCTGCACACCAATTTCCAATCTCTGATTTCTGTAACAGTCCTTCTGCACGTCAGTCTCCAACATCTGCTCTCTGGAAGTTCCTTCAGCAAACCAGTCTCCAAACTCTGCTCTCTGTAACAGTCCTTCTGTACCCCAGTCTCCAAACTCTGCTCTCTGTAACAGTCCTTTTGCACCCCAGTCTCCAAACTCTGCTCTCGGTAACAGTCCTTCTGTACCTCATTCTCCAACCTCTTCCCGCTGCAACAGTCTTTCTGCTCCCCAGTCTCCGAGATCTGCTCTCTGCAACAATCCCTCTGCACCCTAGTCTTCAACCTCTGCTCTCTGTAACAGTCCTTCTGTACTGCAGTGTCCAAACTTTGCTCTGTGTAACAGTCCTTCTGCACCTCAGAATCCAACCTCTGTTCTCTGAAAAAGTACTTCTGCGCCCTATCTCCAACCTCTGCTCTTTGCGACAGTCCTTCTGAACCTCAGTGTCCAAACTCTGCTCTTTGTAGGTTCCTTCTGAAACCCAGTCTCCAAACTCTGCTTTCTGCAATGGTTCTTATGCACCTCAGACTCCAACCTCTGTTCTCTGAAACAGTCCTTCTACACCCCAGTCTCCATAATCTGCTCTCACCAATGATCCTTCTGCACCCAAGTCTCCAAAATCTGCTCTCTGCCACACTCCTTCTCCATCCCAGTCTCCAAACTCTGGTCCCTGCAACAGTCCATCTGCACCCCAGTCTCCAACACTGCTTTCTGTATCAGTCCTTCTGCACCCCAGTCTCCAACCTCTGCTCTCTTAACATTCCTTCGTCACATCAGTCTCCAAACTCAGCTTTCTGCAACCGTCCTTCTGCACCCCTGTCTCCAACCTCTGCTCTCTACCACAATCCTTCTGCACCCTAGTCTCAAACCTCTGCCTCGCTGCAACAGTCCTTCTGAACCCCAGTCTCCAACATCTGCTCTCTGCAACAGTTCTTCTGTACCTCAGTCTGAAAACTCTGCTCTCTGCAATAATTCTTCTACACCCCATTCTCCAACCTCTGCTCTCTTTAACAGTCCTTCCGTACCTAAGTCTCTAACCTCTGCTCTATGCAACAGTCCTTCTGCACCCCAGTCTCCAACGTCTGCTCTCTGCAACAGTATTCTACACCCCAGTCTCCAACCTCTGCTTTCTGCAACAGTCCTTCTACACCCCAGTCTCAATACTCTGATCGCCCCAACGATCCTTCAGCACCCCAGTTCCAACCTCTGGTCCCCACATCAGTTCATTTACACACCAGTCTCCAACCTCTGCTCTCAGTAACAGTCCTTCTGTACCACAGTCTCCAACCGCTGTTCTCCGTAAGGGTCCTTATGCACCCCAGTATCCAACCTCTGCTTTCTGTATCAGACGTTTTGCACCACAGTCTCAAAACTCTGCCCTCTGTAAAAGGCATTCCTGCAACTCAGTCTGCAACCTCTGCTCTCTGCAAAAGTCCTTCTGCATCCCAGTCTCCATCCTCTGCTCTCTGCAAAAGTTCTTTTGCACCCCAGTCTCCAACATTTGCTCTCTGCAACAGTACTTCTCCACCCCAGTCTCCAAACTCTGCTCTCTATAACAGTCCTTCTGTACTGCATTTTCCAACCTCTGCTCTGTGTAAGGGTACTTCTACACCCGAGTCTTCAACCTCTACTTTCTGTATCAGTTCTTCTGCACCCCAGTCTCCAACCTGTGCTCTGAGTAACTGTCCCTCTGCACCCTAGTCTCAAACCTCTGCTCTCTGCTACAGTCCTTCTAGACCCAGTCTCCAAACTCTTCTCTTTGTAACAATCCTTCTGCACCTCAGTCTTTAACCTCTGCTCTCTGCAATGGTCCTTTGCACCTGAGTCTCATACTTATGCTTTGTATCAGTACTGTACGCCTGTCTCCCACATCTGCTCTCTGTAACAGTTCTTCTTCACCTCAGTCTTCAACCTCTGCTCTGTGTAACAGTCCTTCTGCACCCCAGTGTCCAACATCTGCTCTCTGCAACGATCCTTCTGCATCCCAGTCTCCAAACTTTGCTCTACGCAACAGTTCTTCTGCACCTCAGACTCGAAACTCTGCTCTACGTAAGATTCTTCTGTAACCCAGTCTCCAAACTCTGCTCTCTGTAACAGCCTTTCTGCACCCCAGTCTCCTACCTCTGATCTCTGTAACAGGCCTTCTGCACCCCAGTATCCAAACACTCCTCTCTGTAACAATCCTTCTGTGCCTCAGTATTCAACCTCTACTCTCTGTAACAGTCCTTCTGCACCTCACTCTCCAACATCTGCTCTTTGTAAGTTTCTTCTGCAACCCAGTCTCCAAACCACTGCCCTCTGTAACAGTCCTTCTACATGCCTTCTCCCAACTCTCCTCTCCGTAACAGGCCTTCTGCACCCCAGTCTCCAAAGTCTGTTCTCTATAACAATTCTTCTGCACCCCAGTCTCCAACCTCTGTGCTCTGTAACAGTCCTGCTGCACCTCGGTCTATAATCTCTGCTCTCTGAAAGATCATTCTGCAACCTTGTCTAAATACTCTGCTCTCTGTAACAGTCCTTCTGCACCTCATTCTCAAAACTCTGTTCTTTCAACACTCATTCTGCCCCCCAGTCTCCAAACTCTCTGCCACAGTCCTTATGCACCTCAGTGTCCAATCTCAGCATTCTGTAATATCTTTCTGAAACCCAGTGTCCAACCTCTGTTTTCTGCAATGGTCTTCTGCACACCAGTCTTCAAACTCTGATCTCTACAATAGTTATTTAGCACCCGAGTCTAAAACATCTGCTCTCTGTAACAGTCCTTCTGTACCGCAGTCTCCAAACTCTGTTCTCTTTAACGGTTTTCCTGCACCACATTGTCAAAACTCTGCTTTCTGTATCAGTCTTTTTGCACCACATTCTGGAAACTCTGCTGTCTGTATCAGTCCTTCTGCATCTCAGTCTGCAACCTCTGCTCTCTGCAATAGTCCATATGCACCCCAGTCTCTAAATTCCGCTCTCTGTCACATTCCCTCTGTACTCCAGTCACCAATATCTGCTGTCTGCAACAGTCCTTCTCCAACCCAGTCTCCAAACTCTGCTCTCTGCAACAGTGCTTCTACACCCCAGTCTCCAACCTCTGCTTTCTGTATCACTCCTTCTGCACCACAATTTTCAAACTCTGCTTTCTGTAACAGTCCTTCTGCACCTCACTCTGCAACCTCTGCTCTCTGCAACAATCCCTCTGCACCCTAGTCTCCAACCTCTGCTCTCTGTAACAGTCCTTCAGCACCCGAGTCTCCAAACTCTGCATTATGTATCATTCATTCTGCACAACAGTCTCCAAACTCTGCTCTCTGTAACAGTCTTTCTGCACCTCAGACTCCAACCTCTGTTCTCTGCAAAAGTACTTCTGCACCCCTATCTCCAACCTCTGCTCTTTTCAACAGTCCTTCTGCACTTCAGTGTCCAAACTCTGCTCTCTGTAGGATCCTTCTGAAACCCAGTCTCCAAACTCTGCTTTCTGCAATGGTTCTTCTGCACCTAAGACTCCAACCTCTGTTCTCTGAAACAGTCCTTCTACACCCCAGTCTCCATAATCTGCTCGCACCAACGATCCTTCTGCACCCAAGTCTCCAACCTCTGCTCTTTTCAACAGTCCTTCTGCACTTCAGTGTCCAAACTCTGCTCTCTGTAGGATCCTTCTGAAACCCAGTCTCCAAACTCTGCTTTCTGCAATGGTTCTTCTGCACCTAAGACTCCAACCTCTGTTCTCTGAAACAGTCCTTCTACACCCCAGTCTCCATAATCTGCTCGCACCAACGATCCTTCTGCACCCAAGTCTCCAACCTCTGCTCTTTTCAACAGTCCTTCTGCACTTCAGTGTCCAAACTCTGCTCTCTGTAGGATCCTTCTGAAACCCAGTCTCCAAACTCTGCTTTCTGCAATGGTTCTTCTGCACCTAAGACTCCAACCTCTGTTTTCTGAAACAGTCCTTCTACAACCCAGTCTCCATAATCTGCTCGCACCAACGATCCTTCTGCACCCAAGTCTCCAACATATGCTCTCTGCAACAGTCCTTCTTTATCCCAGTCTCCAAACTCTGGTCTCTGCAACAGTCCATCTGCACCCCAGTCTCCAACCACTGCTTTCTGTATCAGTCCTTCTGCACCCCAGTCTCCAACCTCTGTTCTCTACCACGATCCTTATGCACCCTAGTCTCAAACCTCTGCTCGCTGCAACAGTTTTCCTGAACCCCAGTCTCCAACATCTGCTCTCTGCAACAGTTCTTCTGTACCTCAGTCTGAAAACTCTGCTCTCTGCAATAATTCTTCTACACCCCATTCTCCAACCTCTGCTCTCTTTAACAGTCCTTCCGTACCTAAATCTCTAACCTCTGCTCTATGCAACAGTCCTTCTGCACCCCAGTCTTCAACGTCTGCTCTCTGCAACAGTATTCTACACCCCAGTCTCCAACCTCTGCTTTCTGCAACAGTCCTTCTACACCCCAGTCTCCATACTCTGATCGCCCCAACGATCCTTCAGCAACCCAGGTTCCAACCTCTGGTCTCCACATCAGTTCTTTTACACCCCAGTCTCCAACCTCTGCTCTCAGTAACAGTCCTTCTGTACCGCAGTCTCCAACCGCTGTTCTCCATAAGGGTCCTTATGCACCCCAGTATCCAACCTCTGCTTTCTGTGTCAGTCGTTTTGCACCACAGTCTCAAAACTCTGCCCTCTGTAACAGTCCTTCTGCAATTCAGTCTGCAACCTCTGCTCTCTGCAAAAGTCTTTCTGCATCCCAGTCTCCATCCTCTGCTCTCTGCAAAAGTCCTTTTGCACCCCAGTCTCCAACATTTGCTCTCTGCAACAGTAATTCTCCATCCCAGTCTCCAAACTCTGCTCTCTATAACAGTCCTTTCATACTGCATTTTCAACCTCTGCTCACTGTAAGGGTACTTATACACGCGAGTCTCCAACCTCTGCTTTCTCTATCAGTCCTTCTGCACCCCAGTCTCCAACCTGTGCTCTGAGTAACTGTCCCTCTGCACCTTAGTCTCAAACCTCTGCTCTCTGCTGCAGTCCATCTAGACCCCAGTCTTCAAACTCTGCTCTCTGTAACAATCCTTCTGTAACTCAGTCTTGAACCTCTGCTCTCTGCAAAGGTCCTTCTACACCTGAGTCTTCAACTTCTGCTCTGTATCAGTCCTGTACGCCTGTCTCCCTCATTTGCTCTACGTAACAGTTCTTCTGCATCCCAGTCTCCAAACTCTGCTCTCTGTAACAGCCCTTCTGCAACCCAGTCTCCAAACACTGCCCTTTGTAACAGTCCTTCTGCATGCCTTCTCCCAACTCTCCTCTCCGTAACAGGCCTTCTGCACCCCAGTCTCCAGAGTCTGTTCTCTATAACAATCCTTCTGCACCCCAATCTCCAACCTCTCTGCTCTGTAACAGTCCTGCTGCACCTCGGTCTAAAATCTTTGCAGTCTGTAAGATCTTTCTGCAACCTTGTCTAAAAACTCTGCTCTCTGTAACAGTCCTTCTGCACCTCATTCTCAAAACTCTGTTCTTTCAACACTCATTCTGCACCCCAGTCGCCAAACTCTCTGCAACAGTCTTTATGCCCCTCAGTGTCCAAAATCAGCCCTCTGTAAGATCCTTCTGAAACCCAGTCTCCAACCTCTGTTTTCTGAAATGGTCCTTCTACACGCCAGTCTTCAAACTCTGATCTCTACAATAGTTATTCTGCAAACCAGTCTAAAACATCTGCTCTCTGTTACAATCCTTCTGTACCCCAGTCTCCAAACTCTTCTCTCTGTAATGGTCCCTGTGCACCCCAGTCTCAAAACTCTGCTTTCTGTATCAGTCCTTCTGCACCCCAGTCTACAATCTCTGCTCTCTGTAACAGTTCTTCTGCACATCATATCCAAACTCTGCTATCTGCAACAGTCCTTATGCACCCCTGTCTCCAACCTCTGCTGTCTGCAAATTTCTTTCTGCATTTCAGTCTGCAACATGTGCTCTGTGTAACAGTCCTTCTGCAGCCAAGTCTCCACCTCTGCTCTCTGCAAAGATCATTCTGCAACCCAGTCTCCAAACTCTATTCTCTGTAACAGTCCTTCTCCACATCAGTCTTCAACCTCTGCTCTATGATAGAGTCCTTCTGAACACCAGTGTGCAACCTCTGCTCTCTAAACAGTCTTTCTGCACCCCAGTCTCCAACATCTGCTCTCTGCAACAGTCCTTCTGCACCCCAGTGTCCAAACATTGCTGTCTGCAACGATCCTTCTGCACCCAACTCTCCAACCTCTGCTGTCTGAAAGATCTTTCTGACCTTTTTTTCCCAAACTCTGCTCTCTGTAATATTCCTTCTCCACGCCAGTCTCAAACATCTGCTTTCTGCAAGGGTCCTGCTGCACCCCAGTCTCTAATCTCTGTACTCTGCAACACTCCTTCTGCTCCCCAGTCTCCAAAATCTGCTCTCTGTAACAGTCCTTCTGTACTGCAGTCTCCAAACTCTGCTCTCTGTAAAGGTACTTTTGCACGTCAGTTTCCAACCTCTGATTTCTTTCTCCGTCCTTCTGCACCTCAGTTTCCAACCTCTGCTCTCTCCAAAGAACTTCTGCACTCCATTCTACAACTTCTTCTCTCTGCAAATTCCTTCAGAACAACAGTATCCAACATCTGCTCTCTGAAAAAGTCCTTGTGTACCCTAGTCTCCAAACTCTGCTCTCTGGAACAGTCCTTCTGTACTGCAGTCTCCAACTTCTGCTCTCTGCAACGAACCTTCTGCACCCCAGTCTCCAACATCTGCTCTCTACAAAAGTCCTTCTGCACTTCAGTCTGAAAATTTTGGTCTCCACAAGAATCATTCTGCACCCAAGACTTCAACATCTGCTCTCTGTAACAGTCCTTCTTCACCTCAGTCTCCAAACTCTGATCTATGAAAGATCCTTCTGCAACACATTCTCCAAAATTTGCTCCCTGTTACAGTCCTTCTGGACCTCAGTCTCCAACCTCTCCTCTCTGTAACACTCGATCTACACCTCAGTCTGAAACCTCTTCTCTCTGCAGGATCTTTCTGAACCGCAGTCTCCATCCACTGCTCTCTGTAACAGTCCTCCTTCACCTCAGTCTCCAAAATATGCTCTCTGTAAAATCTTTTTGCCACCCAGTCTCCTAACTCTGCTCTCTATAATATCCTTCTGCACGCCAGTCATCAACCTCTGCTCCCTTTATCAGGCCTTCTGCACCCCAGTCTCTAAACTCTGCTCTCTGTAACAGGCCTTCTGCACCCCAGTCACCAAACTCTTCTCTCTGCAACGATCATTCTACAACCAAGTCTCCAACATCTGCTCTCTGTAAGATCCTTCTGCAACCCAGTCTCCCAACTCTGCCCTCTCTAACAGTCCTTCTGCTCACCTTCTCCCAACTCTCCTCTCTGTAACAGGCCTTTTACACCCAGACTCCAAAGTCTGTTCTCTATAAGAAGGCTTCTACACCCCAGTCTCCAACCTGTGGTCTCTGCAACAGTCCTTCTGCACCTCAGTCTTAAAACGCTGTTCTCTGTTACGATCCTTTTGCACCTCAGTCTCCAACCTCTACTCTCTTTAACAGTCCTTCTGCACCTGGGTCCCCAACATCTGCTCTCTGTTAGATCCTTCTTCAACCCAGTCTCCAAACTCTGTGATTTGTAACAGTCATTCTAGAGCCCTTCTCCACTGTCTGCTCTCTGTAACAGGCCTTCTGCACCCCAGTCTCTAACCTCTGCTCTCTACAACAGTCCTTCTGCACCCTAGTTACCAACACCTGCTCTCTGCAACAGACCATCTAGACTCCAGTCTTCAACCTCTGCTCCGTGTAACAGTCCTTCTGCACCCCAGTCTCCAACCTCTGCTCTCTGTACCAATCCTTCTGCACCCCAGTCTCCAACCTCTGCTCTCCGTAACACTCCTTCTTCACCATATTCTCCAACCTCTGCTCTCTGTTACAGTCTTTCTATAACGCAGTCTCTAACGTCTGTTCTCTGTAACAGTCCCTCTGTACCCCAATTTCCAACCTCTGCTTTCTGTAACAGTCCTTCTGCACCTCAGTCACCAAACTTTGCTTTCTGTAACAGTCCTGATGCACCTCAGTCTCCAACCTCTGCTCTCTGTTACAGTCCTTCTGCACATCAGTCTGAAACCTCTTCTCTCTGCACGATCCTTCTGCACCCGAGTCTCCAATCACTGCTCTCTGTAAGATTCATCCTGCACCACAGTCACCAAACACTGCTCTCTGTAAGATCCTTCTGAAACCCAGCCTCAAAACTCTGCTCTCTATAAAAGTCATTCTTCAACCCATTCTCCAAATTCTGCTCTCTGTAGAAGGCCTTATGCACCCCAGTCTGCAACCTCTGCTCTCTGTAACGGTCCTTCTGAACCCCAGTCTCACACCTCTGCTTTCTGTATCATAATTCTTCACCCCAGTCTCCAATGTCTGCTCTGTGTAACACTCCTTCTGCATCTCAGTCTCCAACCTCTGCTCTTTGCAAAAGTCCTTCTGCACCTCAGTCTACAACCTGTGCTCTCTGTAACAGTCCTTCTGCACCGCAGTCTCCCAGCTCTTCTCTCTGTAATGATCCTTCTGCAGCCCAGTCTCCACCTCTGCTGTCTTCAATGATTCTTCTGCAACTCAGTATCCAACTTCTGCTCTCTTCTATGATCCTTCTGCACCCCAGTCTCCAACCTCTATTCTCTGTAACTATTTTTCTGCACCTCCGTCTCCAACCTCTGCTCTCTGCAACCGTCCTTCTGCACCCCTGTCTCCAACCTATACCCTCTGCAACGATCCTTATGCACCCCTTTCCAACATCTGCTCTCTGTAACGGTCCTTCTGCACCCCAGTATCAAACCTCTTCTTTCTGTGTAAGTCCTTCTGAACCACGGTTTCTAACCTGTGCTCTCTGTAACAGTCTTTCTGCACCTCTGTCTCCAAACTCTGAACTCTGCAACCTTACCTGTGCACCCCATTCTCTAACCTAAGCTCTCTGTAACAGTCTTTCTGCACCCCATTTTCTAACATCTGCTTTCTGCAACAGTCTTTCTGTAAAGCAGTCTCCAAACTCTTCTCTTTGTAACGGTCCTTCTGCACCCCAGTCTCGACTTCTGCTTTCTGTATCAGTAATTCTGCACTCCAGTCTCCAAACTTTGCTCTCTGTAACATTCTTTCTGCACCCCGTCTCCAAACTCTGCTCTCTGCAACAGTACTTCTGAACCCCAGTCTCCAACATCTGCACTCTAAAACAGTTCTTCTATAAACCATTCTCCAAACTCTTCTCTCTGTAACAGTCCTGTATTGCAGTCTCCGAACTCTGCTCTCTGCAACGGGCCTTCTGCACCCTATTCTCCAACCTCCAACAGTCCTTCGGCACCCAAGTCTCCAACACCATCTCCCTGCAACAGTCCTTCTTCACCCCATTCTCCAAACTCTGCTATTTGCAACAGTCCTTCTGCACCCCAGTCTCCAAACTCTGCTCTCTGTAACAATCCTTCTGCAGGTCTGTCTCCACCTTTTCTCTCTGCAATGGTCCTTCTGAACCTCCGTCTCCAACTTCTACTCTCTATATCAGTCTTTCTGCACCTCAGTCTCCAACCTCTGCTCTCTGTAAGATCCTTCTGCAACCCAGTCTCCAAACTCTGCCCTCTGTAACAGTCGTTCTGTATCCCTTCACAAAACTCTGCTCTCTGTAACAAGCCTTCTGCACCGCAGTCTCCAACCTCTGTTCTCTGTAACAGTCCTTAGGCACTCCAGTCTCAAACCTCGGCTTTCTACAAAGATCCTTCTGAACCCCAGTCTCCAAACTCTGCTCTCTGCAACCGTACTTCTGCACCCAAGTCTCCGACCTTTCCTCTCTGCAATGATCCTTCTTCACACCAGTCTCCATCCTCTGCTCTCTTAAATAATCTTACTGCACCCCAGTCGTCACCCTCTGCTCTCTGTTCGAATCCTTCTGCACTGCAGTCTCCAAACTCTGCTCTATGTTATATTCTTTGCAACCCAGTCTCCAAACTCTGCTCTTAGTATCAGCCCTTCTGTATGCAGTCTCCATCTTCTGCTCTCTATAACAGGCCTTCTGAACCCCAGTCTTCAAACTCTGCTCTCCGTATCAGTCCTTCTGCACTCCAGTTTCAAAACTCTGCTCTCTGTAACAGTCTTTCTGCATCTCAGTCTCCTACCTTTGCTCTCTGCAACAGTTCTTTTGCACACAAGTGTCCAACATCTGCACTCTGAAACAGTTCTTCTGAACTCCAGTCTCCAATCTCTGCTCTCTGTAACAGTCCTTCTGTATTGCAGTCTCCAAATTCTGCTCTAAGTAATGGTCCTTCTGCACCTCAGTCTCCAACCTCTGCTTTCTGTATCAGTCCTTCTGCACCCCAGTCTCCAACCTCTGCTTTCTGTATCAGTCCTTCTGCATCCCAATCTCCAAACTATGCTATCTGAAACAGTCCTTCTGCACCTCAGTCTCCAAATTCTACTCTCTGCAAAAGTTCTTCTGCACCCAAGTATCCAAAATCTGCTCTCTGCAAAAGTCCTTCTTCACTCCAGTTTCCAACCTCTGCTATCTGCAACAGTTCTTCTGCACCATATTCTCCAACCTCTGCTCTCTGTTATAGTCTTTGTATACCGCAGTCTCCAACCTCTGCTCTCTGTAATGGTCCCTCTGCACCCCAATTTCCAAAAACTGCTTTCTGTAACAGTCTTTCTGTACCTCAGTCACCAAACTCTGCCCTCTGTAACAGTCCTTCTGCACTTCAGTCTGAAACCTCTACTCTCTGCATGATCCTTCTGCACCCCAGTCTTCAACCACTTCTCTCTGTAACAGTCTTCCTGCACCTTAGTCCCAATCCCCTGCTCTCTAAGATCCTTCTGCAACCCAGCCTCAAAACTCTGGTCTATATAACAGTCCTTCTGCAACCCAGCCTCAAAACTCTGCTCTCTATAACAGTCCTTCTGCAACCCAGCCTCAAAACTCTGCTCTCTATAACAGTCCTTCTGCAACCCAGTCTCCAACCTCTGCTCTCTGTATCAGGCCTTCTGCACCCCAGTCTCCAAACTCTACTCTCTGAAACCGTCCTTCTGTACTGCAGTCTCCAAACTCTACTCTCTGTAATTGTTCTTCTGCAGTCCAGTATCCAACCTCTACTTTGTTTATCAGTCCTTCTGCACCCCATTCTCCAACCTCTGCTCTCAGCAACAGTCCTTCTGCACCCCTGTCTCCAACCTCTGCTCTCTGCAACATTTCTTCTACACTCAGATCTCCAAACTGTGCTATCTGTAACTGTCATTCTGCACTTCAGTCTACAATCTCTGCTCTCTGTAATGATCCTTCTGCCCCTGAGTCTCCAACATCTGCTCTCTGCAACGATCCTTCTGCACTTCAGTTTCCATCCTTTGCTCTCTGCAGTGATCCGTTTGCACCCCAGTCTCCAACCTGTGGTCTCCGTAACTGTCCTTGTGACCCCAGTCTCAAAACTCTGCTCTCTGTAAAGATACTTCTGCACCTCATTCTCCAACCTCTGCTCTCTGCAATAATCCTTCTGCACCTCAGTCTCCAAACTCTGCTCTCTGCAACGATCCTTCTGTACCCCAGTATCCAACATCTGCTCTCTATAACAGTCCTTCTGCACATCAGTCACTAACATCTGCTCTCTGTAACAGGCCTTCTTCACCCCAGTATCCAAACTCTGCTCTCTGTAACAGTTCTTCTGCACCCCAGTCTCGAACATCTGCTCTTTGTAACAGTCCTTCTGCACCTGAGTCTCCAAACTCTGCTTTCTGTAACAATCTTTCTGCACCCCAGTCTCCAATCTCTGCTCTCTGTGCAGTTCTTCTGCACCACAATCTCCAAACTCTGGTCTCAGTAACACTCCTTTGCAACCCAGTCTACTTCCTCTGCTCTCTGTAAGAATCCTTATGCACCGCAGTCTCCAATTGCTGCTCTCTGTAAAAGTCCTTCTGTACCTCAGTCTCCAACCTCTGCTATCTCTAAGGCAACTTCTGCAACCCAGTCTCAAACATCTGCTCTCTGCAAGGATCCTTCTGCACCCCAGTCTTCAAACTGTGCTATCTGTAACAGTCCTTCTGCACCCCTGTCTTCCACCTCTTCTCTCTGCAACGATCTTTCTGCACCTCAGTCTCCAACATATGCTCTCTGCAACAGTCCTTCTGCACTCCAGTCTCCAATTTCTGCTCTGTGTAAGATCCTTCTGCATCCCAGTCTCCAAAATCTGCTCTCTGTAATAGTCCTTTTGCACCCGAGTCTCCAACATCTGCTCACTGCAACTATCCTTCTTCTCCACAAGCTCCAACCTTACTCTCTGCAATGGTCTTTCTGCACCCAGTCTCCAAACTCTGCTCTCTGTTACAGTCCTTTTGAGCCTCAGTCTGAAACCTCTGCTCTCTGTAATGGTCCTTCTTCATCCCAGTCTTCAACCACTGCTCTCTGTAACAGTCCTTCTGCACCCCAGTATCCAACCTCTGCTCTCTGTAAAAGTCCTTTTGCACATCAGTCTCCAAACTTTGCTCTCTGTAATGGTCCTTCTGCACCCCATTCTCCTACCTATGCTCTCTGTAAAGGGTCTTCTGCAACCCAGTCTCCAAACTCTACTCTGTAACAGGACTTCTGCACCCAGGTCTCCAACGACTTCTATATGCAAGGATCCATCTGCACCTCAGTCTCCAACCTCTGTTCTCTGCAACAATCATTCTGCACCCCAGGCTTCAAACTCTGCTCTCGGTAATAGTCCTTCTGTGCCGCAGTCTCCAACCTCTGCTCTCGGTAATGGTCATTCTGCACCCCAGTTTCCAAATGCTGCTTTGTGTATCAGTTATTCTGCACCCCAGTCTCAAACCTGTGCTCTCTGTAAAAGTCCTTCTGCACCTCAATCTCCAACGTCTGCTTTCTGCAACAGTCCTTCTATAGCCCAGTCTCCAACCTCTGCGCTCTGCAATGATCCTTCTGCACTACAGTCTCCAAAGTCTGTTCTCTGCAACAGTCTTTCTGACCCCAGTCTCAAGCCTCTGATCTCTATAAGATCCTTCTGCACCCCAGTTTCCAAACTCTGCTCATTGTGACATTGCTTCTACACCTCAGTCTCCAACCTCTGCTCTCTGTAACAGTCCTTCTGCACCTCAGTCTGACACCTCTGCTCTCTGCACGATCCTTCTGAACCCCAGTCTCCAAACACTGCTCTTTGTAACAGTCCACCTGCACCTCGGTCTCCAACACTCTGCTCTCTATAAAATCCTTCTGCACCCCAGTTTCCAAACTCTGCTCTCTGTGACATTCCTTCTGCACCCAGCCTACAACATCTGTTCTCTGCAACAGTCCTTGCGCACCTCAGTCTGAAAACTCTACTCTCTGCAATGATCCTTGGACAACCCAGTCTCCAAACTCTGCTTTCTTTAACAGTCTTTGTGCACGTCATTCTCCAACCTCTGCTATCTGTAACAGTCCTTCTGCACCCCCGTCTCCAACCTCTGCTCTCTGTAAGATCCTTCTCCACCCAGGTTTCCAAACTCTGATCTCTGTAACATTCCTTCTAGTACCCAGTCTCCAACCTCTTCTCTCTGTAACAGTCCTTCTGCTCCCAAGTCTCCAAGCCCTGCTCTCTGTAACAGTACTTATGTACTGCAGTCTCCAACCTCTGCTCTCTGTAACTGTTGTTCTGTACCGCAGTCTCTAAACTCTGCTCTTTGAAACGGTCCTTATGCACCCCATTCTCAAACCTCTGTTGTCTGCAAGAGTCCTTCAGCACCTCAGTCTCCAACCTCTTCTTTCTGCAACAATTCTTTTGCACTCCAGTCTCCAACATCTGCTCTCTGAAAACGTCCTTCTGCACCCGAGTCTCCAACATCTGCTCTCTCCAACAGTCTTTCTGCATCTCAGTCTGAAAACTCTGCTCTTTGCAACAATCCTTGTGCACCCCAGTCTCCAAAATCTGCTCTCTGAAACAGTCCTTCTATACTGCAATCTCCAACCTCTGCTTTCTGTATCAGTCCTTCTGCACCCCAGTCTCCAACCTCTGCACTCTGAAACAGTCCTTCTGCAACCCAGTCTCCAAACTCTACTCTCGGTAACAGTCCTTCAGCACCCCTTCTCCAAACTCTGTTCTCAGTAACAGTCCTTCTGCACACCAGTCTCAATACTCTGCTCTCTACAATGATCCTTCCGCACCGCAGTTACCATCCTCTGCTCTCTGAAAAAGTCCTTCTCCACAACAGTCTCCAACCTCTGCTCTCTGTAACAGTCCTCCAGTAGTGCAGTATCCAAAATCTCCTCTCTGTAACGGTCCTTCTGCACTTCAGTCTTCAAATTCTGTTCTCTGTAACAGTCCTTCTGAACCTCAGTGTTTAAACTCTGCTCTCTGCAACAGTCCTTCTGCACCTCAGTCTGAAAACTCTGTTCTCTGCAACGATCCTTCTGCACCCCAGTGTCCAACCTCTGCTCTCTGTAGCAGTCCTGCCGTACCTCAGTCTCCAACCTCTGCTCTCTGTAAGATCTTTTGGCAACCCTATCTCCAAACCTGCCTTCTGTAAGAGTCTTTCTGCACCCAAGTCTCCAACCTCTGCTCTCTGTAACAGGCCTTTTGCACCCCATTCTCCAACCTCTGCTCTCTGTAACAGTGCTTCTGCACCTGAGTCTACAAACTCTGCTCGTTGCAACAGTTCTTCTGCATCCCAGTCTCCAAACTCTGCTTACTGTATCAGTCTATCTGCACCACAATTTTCAAACTCTGCTCTCTGTAACAGTCTTTCTGCACCTCGGTCTACAAACTCTGCTCTCTGCAACAGTCCTTCTGCATCCCAGTCTCCAACATCTGCTCTCTGCAACAGTCCTTCTGCACCCAATCTCCAACATCTACCTCTGTAACAGTCCTATTGTAACCCATTCTCAAACCTCTGCTCTCTGCAACAGTCCTTCTGCACCCCAATCTGAACCTGTGCTCTCCGCAACAGTGCATATACACCCCAGTGTCCAGCCTCTTCTCTCTACAACAGTCCCTCTGTATCCCAGTCTCCAACCTCTTCTCTATGTAACAATCCTTCTGCACCTCAGTCTCCAACCTCTGTTCTCTGCAACGGTCCTTCTGCACCTCAGTCTCTAAAAACTACTCTGTGAAAAAGTACTGCTGAACACCTTCTCCATACTCTGCTCTCTGTAACAGGTCTTCTGCACCCCAGTCTCCCAACTCTGTTCTCTCTAAAAATTCTTCTGCACCCCAGTCTCAAAATTTTGCTCTCTACAACGATCCTTCTGCATCCCAGTCTCCAACATCTACTCTATGCAACAGTCCTTCTGCACCCCAGTCTTCAACATGTGCTCTCTGCAAAAGTTCTTTTGCACCTCAGTCTGAAAACTCTGTTCTCTACAAGGATCCTTCTGCACCTCAGTCTCCAATCTCTGCTCTCTGTAACAGTTCTTTTGCACCTCAGTCTCCAAACTCAGCTCTCTGCAACGATCCATTTGCACCTCAGTTTCGAAAGTCTACTCTCTGTAACAGTGCTTCTGCACCACAGTCTCAAACTTCTGCTCTCTGCAACAGTCCTACTGTACCCCAGTCTCCAACCTCTGCTCTCTGCAACGATCATTCTGCACCCCAGTATCCAACATGTGCTCTATGCAACAGTCCTTTTGCACCCATGTCTCCAAAATCTGCTCTCTGCAACAGTCCTTCTGTATTTCAGTCTGAAAACTCTGTTCTCTGCAACGATCCTTCTGCACCCCAGTCTCCGAAATCTGCTCTCTGTGATAGTCCTGTTGCAACTCAGTCTCGAATCTCTGCTATCCGTAACAACCTTCTGCACCCCAGTCTCCAACCTCTGCTCTCTGCAACAGTCCTTCTAAACCCCAGTGTCCAAATTCTGCTCTCTGCAACAGTCCTACTGCACCCCAGGCTCCAACTTCTGTTGTATGTAACAATCCTTCTTCACCTCAGTTACCAAACTCTGATCTCTGCAATAGTCCTTCTTCAACACAGTGTCCAAACTCTGCTCTCTGTAGCAATCTTTCTGCACCCCAGTGTCCAAACTCTGCTGTCTACAACAATCTTTTTGCACACCAGTCTCCAACCTCTGCTCTCTGCAAAAGTCGTTCTGCACCCCAGTCTCCAAAATCTGCTCCCTGCAACAGTTCTTCTGCACCTCAGTCTGACAACTCTGCTCTCTGCAACGATCCTTGTGCACTCCAGTCTTTAAACTCTACTTTCTGTAACAGTCATTCTGCACCTCAGTCTACAACCTCTGCTCTGTGTTAGATTCTTATGCACCCCAGTTTCACAACTCTACTCTCTGTAATATTCCTTCTGCTCCCCAGTCTCCAATCTCTTCTCTCTGTAACTGTCCTTCTGCTCTGCAGTCTCCAACCTCTGCTCTCTGTAACACTCCTTCTTTACTGCAGTCTCCAACATCTGATCTCTGTAAGAATCTTTATGTCCCGCAGTCTCCAACCTCTGCTCTGTGTAAGGGTCCTTCTGCACCCCAGTCTCCATCCTCTTCTCTCTGTAACAATACTTCTGCACCCCAGTCTCCAACCTCTACTCTCTGCAACGATACTTTTGCACCCCATTCTCCAACCTCTGCTCTCTGCAAAAGTCCTTCTGCACCCCAGTCTCCAACATCTGCTCTCTGCAACAGCCCTTCTGAAACAGTCCGAAAACTCTGCTCTCTGCAACGATCTTTGTGAACCCCACTCTCCAAAATCTCCTTTTTGTAACAGCCTTCTGCACCCCAGCCTCTAACCGCTGCTCTCTGTAAGATCCTTCTGCACCCCAGTTTCCAAATCTGCTCTTTGTAACATTCTTTCTGCTCCCCAGTCTCCAACCTCTGCTCTCTGTATCAGTCTTTCTACTCCCCAGTCTCCAACCTCTGCTCTATGTAACAGTCCTTCTGCTCCTCAGTCTCCAATCTCTGCTCTCTATAACAGTCCTTCTGTACCGCAGTCACCAACCTCTGCTCTCTGTAACAGTCCTTCTGCACCACAGTCCCCATCCTCTTTTTTCTGTATCATTCCTTCTGCACCACAGTTTCCAACCTCTGCTCTCTGCAACATTCCTTCTGCACCTCAGTCTCCAACCTCTGCTCTCTGTGACAGTTCTTCTGCACCCTTGTCTCCAAACTCTGCTCTCTGCAACAGTTCTTATGCACCCCAGTCTCCAACGTCTGCACTCTGAAATAGTCTTTCTCCACACCAGTCTCCAACCTCTGGTCTCTTTAACAGTTCTCCTGGAGTGCAGTCTCCAAAATCAGCTCTCTGTAAGGTCCTTATGCACCCAAGTCTCGAACCTCTGCTTTCTGTAACAGTCCTTCTACACCCCAGTCTCCAAACTCTTCTATCTGTAACAGTCCTTGTGCACCCCAGTCTCCAACCTCTGCTCTCTATAACAATCCTTATGCACCCCAGTCTCAAACCTCTGCTCTCTGCAACGATCCTTTTGCACCCCATTCTCCAATCTGTGTTCTCTGCAAAAGTCCTTCGTCACCCCAGTTTCCTACATTTTCGCTCTGCAACAGTACTTCTGAACCTTCGTCTGAAAACTCTGCTCTCTGCAACAATTTTTGTGCACCCCAGTCTCCAAACTCTGCTTTCTGTAACAGTCCTTCTGCACCTCAGTCTCCAAAATCGGCTCTCTGTAACAGTGCTTCTGCACCACAGTCTCCGACCTCTGCTCTCTGTAAGATCCTACTGCACCCCAGTTTTCAAATCTGCTCTCTGTAACATTCCTTCTGCTCCACAGTCTCCAACCTTGGCTCTCTGTAGGAGTCCTTCTGCTCCCAGTTTCCAACCTCTGCTGCTATTGTAACAGTCTTTCTGCTCCTCAGTCTCCAACGTCTGCTCTCTGTAACAGTCCTTCTGTACTGCAGTCACCAACCTCTGCTCTCTGTAACAGTCCTTCTGCACCACAGTCCCCATTCTCTTTTTTCTGTATCATTCTTTCTGCACCACAGTTTCCAAACTCTGCTTTCTGCAACATTCCTTCTGCACCTCAGTCTCCAATCTCTGCTCTCTGCGAAAGTTCTTCTGAACCCCAGTCTCCAACGTCTGCTCTCTGCAACAGTTTTTCTGCACCCCAATCACCAAGGTCTGCACTCTGAAACAGTCCTTCTCCACACCAGTCTCCAACCTCTGCTGTCTGTCACAGTCCTTTTGCAGTGAAGACTCAAATATCTGCTCTCTGTAATGGTCCTTCTACACCCCATGTCCAGCTTCTGCTCTGTGCAGCAGTCCCTCTGAAACCCAGTCTCCAACTTCGCTCTCTGTAACAATCCTTCTGCACCTCAGTATCCAACCTCTGCTCTCTGTAACGGTCCTTCTGCACCTCATTCTCCAAACTCTACTCTCTGTAGAAGTACTCTTGCACCCCTGCTCCAAACTCTGCTCTCCGTAACAGGCCTTCTGCACCCCAGTCTCCGACGTCTGTTCTCTATAACAATCCTTCTGCACCTCAGTCGCCAACCTCTTCTCTACAACGATACTTCTGCACCCCTGTCTCAAACCTCTTCTCTCTGCAACAGTTCTTCTGCAACCAAGTATCCAACATGTGCTCTCTGCAAAAGTCCTTCTGCACGTCAGTCTGAAAACTCTGTTCTCTGCAATGATCCTTCTGCACCCTAGTCTCCAACCTCTGCTCTCTGTAAAAGTCCTGCTGCACCTTGGTCTACAAACACTGCTCTTTGTAAGATCCTTGTGCAACCTTTTCTAAAAATTCTGCTCTCTGTAACAGTTTTTCTGCACCCTAGTCTCCAACATCTGCTCTCTGTAACAGGCCTTTTTCATACCAATCTCCAAACTCTACTCTCTGCAACAGTCCTTCTGCACCTCAGTCGCCAAATTCTGTTCTCTGTGACATGCTTCTGCTTTCTGTCTCAGTCTGTCTTAACCTCAGTCTCCAACCTCTGTTCTCTGTATCCATCCTTCTGCACCTCAGTCTCCAACCTGTTCTCTATGCAAGAGTCCTTCTGCACCCCAGTCTCCATCCTCTGCTCTGTGTAAAGGTCCTATACCAAAGTCTCCAAACTCTCCTCTCTGTAATGGTCCTTCTGTATCCCAATTTCCAAAATCTGCTTCCTGTAGCAGTCCTTCTGCACCTGAGTCTTCAAACTCTGCTCTCTGTAAAAGTTCTTCTACATCTCAGTCTCCAACCTCTGCTCTCTGTTACAGTCCTTCTGCACCTCAGTCTGAAACCTCTGCTCTCTGTAAGATCCTTCAGAAACCCAGTATTCAAACTCTGCTCTTTGTAACAGTCCTTCTGCACTCAGTCTCCAACCTCTCCTCTCTGTAACAGGCCTTCTGCATGCCAGTCTCCTAACTCTGCTCTTTGCAATGATATTTCTGCACCCCAGTCTCCAACCACTGCTCTCTGCAATGATCCTACTACACCCCGGTCTCCAACCTCTGATTTCTGCAACAGTCCTTCTGCACCTCAGTCTCAAACTTCGGCTCTCTGTAAGATACTTTTGCACCCCTGCCTCCAAGCTCTGCTCCTTGCAACAATCCTTCTGCACCCCAGTCTCCAAACTCTTCTCAATGTAAAAGAACTTCTTCACCTCAGTCTTTAATCTCTCCTATCTGCAAAAGTCCTTCTGCACCCCAGTCTCCAAAAACTGCTCTCTGAAACAGTCTTTCTATAAAGCAGTCTTTAACTTCTGCTCTCTGTAACGGTCTTTCTGCACAGCAGACTCTAATCTCTGCTTTCTGTATCAGTTTTTCTGCACCCCAGTCTCCAAATTCTGCTCTCTCTAAGAGTCCTTCTACACCTCAGTCTCCAACCTCTGCTCTCGGCAACAGTCCTTCTGCACCCCAGTCTCAAACCTCTGCTCTCTGAAACAGTGCTTCTGCACCCCAGTCTCAAACCACTGCTCTCTGCAACAGTCCTTCTGCACCCCAGTCTCCAAATTCTGTTCTCTGTAACAATCTTTCTGCACCTCAGTCTCCTACCTCTGCTCTTTGTAACAGGACTTCTGCACCTCAGTCTCCAACCTCTGCTCTCTGCCACAGTCCTTCTGCACTCCAGTCTACAACCTCTGCTCTCTACAACGGTCCTTCTCCACCCCAGTCTCCAACCTCTTCTCTCTGCAACAGTCCTTCTGCACCGCAGTCTCCAACCTCTGCTCTTGTTAACAGTCCTTTTGCACCACAGTCTGAAACCTCTGCTATCTGTAAGATCCTTTTGCACTCCATATTCTAAACTCTGCTCTCTGTAACACTCCTTCTCCACACCAGTTTTTAACCTCTGCTTTCTGCAAGTGTCCTGCGGCACACCAGTTTCCAACCTCTGTCCTCTTCAACAGTCCTACTGCTCCCCAGTCTCGAACATCTGCTTCTGTAACAGTCCTTCTGTCCCGCAGTCTCCAACCTGTACTCTCTGTAACATTCCTTCTGCACCCCAGTCTCCAAACTCTGCTCTCTGTAACAGTTTTTCTACACCTCAGTCTCGATCCTCTGTTCTCTCTAACAGTCCTTCGGAACCTCAGTCTGACACCTCTGCTCTCTGCACGATCCTTCTGCACCCCAATCTCCAACCACTTCTCTCTGTAACAGTCCACCTGCACCCCAGTCTCCAACCTCTCCTCTCTGTAACACTTTTTCTATACCTCAGTCTCCAAACTCGGGTCTGTGTAACAGTCCTTTTGCACCCCAATTTCCAACCTCTGTTTTCTGTAACAGTCCTTCTGCATCTCAGTCTCCAAACTCTGCTCTCTGTAACATTCCTTATAAGCCTCAGTCTCCAACCTCTGCTCTCTGTAACAGTCCTTCAGCACCTCAGTCTGACACCTTGCTCTCTGCACGATTCTTCTGCACCCCAGTCTTCAACCTCTGCTCTCTTCAATGATCCTACTGCACCCCAGTCTCAAACCTCTGATCTCTGCAACAGTTTTCTGCACCTCAGTCTCCAAACTCTACTCTTTGTAACATTCCTTTTTCACATCAGTCTCAAACCTTTACCCTCTGTAACAGTCCTTCTGCACCTTAGTCTGGAACCTCTGCTCTCTGCACGATCTTTCTACACCCAGTCTCCAACCACTGCTCTCGGCTATGATTTTTCTGCACCCCAGTCACCAACCTCTGCTCTCTGCAATGATCCTACTGAACACCAGTCTCCAACCTCTAGTCTCTGCAACAGTCTTTCTGCACCTCAGTCTCCAGCTTCTGCTCTCTGTAAGATTCTTCTGCACCCCTGTATCGAACCTGTGATCTCTGTAACAGTCCTTCTTCACCAGAGTCTTTAACCTCTGCTTTCTTTAACAGGACTTCCGCACCTCAGTCTTCAACCTCTTCTCTCTGCATAAGTCCTTCTGCACCCCAGTCTCCAACCTCTGCTCTCTACAACAGTCCTTCTGCACCCTAGTTGCCAACATCTGCTCTCTGCAACAGTCCTTCTGCACCCCAGTCTGTAGAATCTGCTCTCTGCCACAGTCCTTCTGCACCCCAGTCTCCAACGACTGCTCTCTGGAATAGTCCTTCTGCACCCCAGTCTTAAAAATATGCTCTTTGCAACGATCCTTCTGGACCCCAGTCTCCAACCTCTGCTTTCTGTATCATTATTTTGGAACCCAAGTCTCCAACCTCTGTTCTCTGTTTCTATTCTTCTGCACCTCAGTCTCCAACCTGTTCTATATGTAAGAGTCTTTCTGCACCCCAGTCTCCAACCTCTTCTCTCGGTAAGAGTCTTATACCGCAGTCTCCAAACTCTGCTCTCTGTAACGGTCCTTCTGCATCCCAATTTCCAAACTCTGCTTCCTATAACAGTCCTTCTGCACCTGAGTCTCCAAACTCTGCTCTCTGTAATTGTCCTTCTACACCTCAGTCTCCAACCTCTGCTCTCTGTAACAATCCTTCTGCACCTCAGTCTCCAACCTCTGCTCTCTGTGAGATCCTTCAGCAACCCAGTCTCCAAACTCTGCTCCCTACAACAGTCTTTCTGCCCCTGAGTTTCCAACCTCTCCTCTCTGTAATAGGCCTTCTGCACGCCAGTTTCTAACCTCCGCTCTCTGCAACGATCCTACTACACCCAAGTCTCAACCTCTGCTCTCTGCAATGATCCTACTGCACCCCAGTCTCCAACCTCTCATCTCTGCAACAGTCCTTCTGTACCTCAGTCTCCAACCACTGCTCTCTGTAACAGTTTTTCTGCACCTCTTTCTCCAACTCCTGCTCTCTGCAACAGTCTTTCTAAACCCCACTTTCCAACCTCTGCTCTCTGCAAAAGTCCGTCTGTACCCCAGTCTCCAACATCTGCTCTCTGCAACAGTCCTTCTACACCCCAGTCTCCAACTCTGCTTTCTGCAATGATCTTTCTGGACCCCAGTCTCCAAAGTCTGCTCTCTGCAAGAGTCATTCTGGACCACAGTCTCCAACCTCTGCTCTCTGTAACAATCCTTCTGCACCCCTGTCTGCAAACTCTGCTTTTTGTAAGATCCTTCTGCAACACAGTTTGAAACTCTGCTCTCTGTAACATTGCTTCTGCTCACCGGTCTCCAACCACTTCTCTCTGCAACGATCCTTCTTCACCAAAGTCTCCAACCTCTGCTCTCTGCAACAGTCTTTCTACAACCCAGTCTCCAATATCTGCTCTCTGCAACAGTTTTTTTTGCACCTCACTCTGAAAAGTCTGCTCACTGTAACGACCCTTCTGCACCACAGTCTCCTACTTCTGCTCTCTGTAACAGTCCTTCTGCACCTCATTCTTTCAACTCTGCTCTTTGTAAGATCCTTCTACAACCCAGTCTTTAAACTCTGCACTCTGTAACAGTCCTTCTGCACAACAGTCTCCAAACTCTGCTCTCTGTAACATGACTTCTGCCACCCAGTCTCCAAACTCTGCTCTCTGTAACAGGCCTTCTGCACCCTAGTCTCCAACCTCTTCTCTCTGCAACAATTCTTCTCCACCCAGTTTCCAGAATCTTCTCTCTGCAACAGTCCTTTTGCACCCCAGTCTCAAAACTCTGCTCTCTGTAAGATCCATGTGAACCCCAGTCTCCAAACTCTGCTCTCTGTAACAGTCTTTCTGCACCCCAGTCTTTAAACACTGCTCTCTGTAACAGTCCTTCTGCAGCTCAGTCTACAACATCTGATCTGTGTAACAGTCCTTCTGCACCCTAGTCTCTAAAATCTGATCTCTGCCACAGTGCTTCTGCACCCCAGTCTCCAACGTCTGCTCTCTGGAATAGTCCTTCTGCACCCCAGTCTCAAAACTCTGCTCTTTGCAACGATCCTTCTGGACTGCAGTCTCCAACTTGTGCTCTATGTAAGAGTCTTCTGCACCTTAGTCTCCAACCTCTTCTCTCGGTAAGAGTCTTATACCGCAGTCTCCAAACTCTGCTCTCTGTAACGGTCCTTCTGCATCCCAATTTCCAAACTCTGCTTCCTATAACAGTCCTTCTGCACCTGAGTCTCCAAACTCTGCTCTCTGTAACGGTCTGTATGCACCCCAGTTTCCAAAGTCTCCTTTCTGTATCAGTCCTTTCTCACCCCAGTCTCCAAACTCTACTCACTGAAACAGTTCTTCTGCACATCAGTCTCCAAACTCTCCTCTCTGCAACAGTCCTTCTTCATCCCACTCCACAACCTCTGCTCTCTTCAACAGTCCTTTTACACCCCAGTCTCCAACATCTGCTCTCTGCAACAGACCTTCTATACCACTGTCTCTAAACTCTACTCTCTGTAACTGTCCTTCTGCACCTCAGTCTCCAACCTCTGCTCTCTTTTAGATCCTTCTTCACCCCTGTCTCCAACCTCTGCTCCCTGTAAGAGTCCTTCTTCACTTCAGCCTCCAACATCTCCTCACTGCAACCGTCCTTCTGCAACCTAGTCTTTAAAGTCTGCACTCTCAACAGTCCTTCTGCACCTCAGTCTGAAAACTCTGCTCTCTGCAAGTATCCTTCTGCACCCCAGTCTCCAACCTCTGCTCTCTGTAACAGTCCTACTTCACCTCAGTCTCCAAACTCAGCTCTATATAAGATCTTTCTGCAACCCAGTATCCAAACTGTTCTCTGTAACAGTCCATCTGCTCCCCAGTCTCCAAACTTTGCTCTGTAACAGGCCTCATGCACCCCAGTCTACAAACTCAGCTCTATGTAACAGGCCTTCAGCACCACTGTATCCAACTTATTCTCTCTGCAACGATCCTTCTACACCCCAGTCTCCAACGTCAGAACTCTGCAACAGTTCTTCTGCACCCCAGTCTCCAACCTCTGCTCTCTGTAAAATCCTTCTGCACCCAGTTTCCAACCTCTGCTCTTTGAAACAGTCCTTCTGTACCCCAGTCTCCAAACTCTGCTCTCTGTAACAATGCTTCTGCTCATCAGTCTCCAACCTGTGCTCTCTGCAACGGTCTTTCTACACCTCAGTCTCCAACCTCTGTTGTCTGCAATAGCGTTTCTGCACCCCAGTGTGCAACCTCTGCTCTCTCTAAAAGTCCTTCTGTACTACAGTCTCCAACCTCTGCTCTCTGTAACGGTCCTTCTGCACCGCAGTCTCCAAACTCTGCTTTCTATATCAGTCCTTCTGCACCCCAGTCTCCAAACTCTGCTCTCTATAACAGTCCTTCTGAATCTCATCTCCAACCTCTGCTCTCTGCAACATTCCTTTTGCACCTCAGCTTCAACCTCTGCTCTCTGCAACAGTCATTTTGCACCCAAGTCTCCAAACTCTGCTTTCTATAACAGTCCTTCTGCACCCCAGTCTCCAAACTCTGCTCTCTGTAAGATCCATCTGCACCCCAGTCTCCAACCTCTGCTCTCTGTAACAGTTCTTCAGCACCTCAGTCTCCAACCTCTGCTCTCTGTAACAATCCTTCTTCACGTCAGTCTAAAACCGCTGTTCTCAGCAACGGTCCTTCTGCACCCCAGTCTCCAAACTCCGTTCTGTGCAACAGTTTTTCCGCACCCCAGTCTCCAAACTCTGCATTCTGCAACAGTCCTTCTGCACCCCAGTCTCCAACCTCTGCTCTCTTTAAAAATCTTTCTGCACCTGAGTCTCCAACCTCTGTTCTCTGCAACGGTCCTTCTGCACCCCTGTCTGCAAACTCTGTTGTCTCCAACAGACCTTCTTCACCTCAGTCTTCTGCTCCGCAGTCTCCAACCCCTATTCTCTGCAACACTCTTTCTGCACCCCAGTCTCCAACCTCCTCTCTACAACAGTCCTTCTGCACCCCAGTCTCCAACATCAGATCTCTGCAACAGTCCTTCTTCACCCCAGTCTCCAACCTCTGCTCTCTGTAACAGTTCCTCTGTACTGTAGTTTCCAAACTCTTCTCTCTGTAACTGTCCTTCTGAACCCCAGTCTCCAACCACTGTTTTATCTATCAGTCCTTCTGCACTCAAGTCTCCAACCTCTGCTCTCTGTAACAGTCCATCTGCATCTCAGTCTCCAAATTCTGCTCTCTGCAAAGGTCCTTTGACACCCCAATCCCCAACCTCTGCTCCCTGCAACAGTCCTTTTACACCCAAGTCTCAAACCTCTGCACTCCACAACAGTCTTTCTGCACCTCAGTCTCCAACATCTGCTCTCTGCAATGGACTTTTTGCACCTCAGTATTCAACATCTATCTCTGTAACAGTCCTTCTGTACCTCAGTCTCCATCCTCTGCTCTCTGTAATAGGCCTTCTACACCCAACTCTCTGAACTCTGCTCTCTTTAATAGTCCATCTGCACCCCAGTCTCTAACCTCTGCTCTCTTGAACAGTCCTTCTGCACCTCAGTCTCCTAACTCTGCTCTCTGTAAGAAACTTCTGCACCCCAGTCTTCAAACTCTGTTCTCAGTATCAGTCCTGCAACTTAGTCTCCAAACATGCTCCCTGTAACAGTTTTTCTGCACCTCAGTCTTCAACAACTGCTCTCTGAAACAGTCTTTCTGCACCCCAGTCTCCAAACTCTGCTCTCTAGAACAGTCCTTCTATACCCCAGTCTCCATAATCTACTCTTTGCAACGATCCTTCTTCACCCCAGTCTCCAATGTCTGCTCTCTGCAACAATCCTTCTGCACCCCAGTCTCCAAACTTTCCTCTCTGTAAGATTCTTGTGAACCCCAGTTTCAAACTCTGCTCATTGTAACATTCCTTCTGCACCCAATTCTCCAACGTTTGCTCTCTGCAATGGTCCCTCTGCACCCCAGGCTCCAACCTTGTTCTCTACAACAGTTCTCTGTACCGGAGTCTTCAACCTCTGTTCTCTGTAAGGGTACTTCTGCACCCCAATCTCCAACCTCTGCTTTCTGTATCAGTCCTTCTGCACCACAGTCTCCAAACTCTGCACTCTGTAACAGTCCTTCTGCACCTCACTCTGCAACATCTGCTCTCTGAAACAGTCCTTCTGAACCCCAGTCTTCAACCTCTGCTCTCTGCAACCGTTTTTCCTCACCCCAGTCTCTAAAATCTACTCTCTGCAACAGTTCTTTTCCACCGAAGTCACCATACTCTGCTTTCTATAAAAGTCTTTCTGCACCTCAGACTCCAATCTCTGCTCTCTGCAACAGTCCTTCTGCACCTCAATGTCCAAACTCTGCTCTCTGTAAGATCCTCCTGAAACCCAGTCTTCAACATATGCTTTCTGCAATGGTCCTTCAGCACCAGTGTCTCCAACCTCTGTTCTCTACAACATTTATTGGGCACCCCAGTCTTCAAACTCTGCTCTCTGTAACAGTCCTTCTCTACCACAGTATAAAACCTCTGTTCTTTGTAAGGGACCTTCTGCACCCCATCTCCAAACTCTGCTTTCTGCACCAGTCTTTCTGCAACCCAGTCTTCAAACTCTGCTTTCTGTATCCGTCGTTGTGCACGCCAGGCTTCAACCTCTGCTCTCTGTAACAGTTCTTCTGCACCCCAGTCTCCATCCTCTGCTCTCTGCAACAGTCCTTTGCACCCCAGTCTCCAAACACTGCACTCTGCAACAGTCTTTCTGGACCCCAGTATTTAAACTCTGCTCTCTGTAACAGTCCTTTGGCACATCAGTCTCCAAAGGCTATTCTCTGTAAGAGGCCTTTGCACCCAGTCTACAACTCTCCTCTCTGTAACAGGCCTTCTGCACCCAAGTCTCTAAACTCTGCTCTCTTTTACAGTCCTTCTGCACCCCAGTCTCCAACCTCTGCTCTCAGTATCAGTCCTGCACCCCAGTCTCCAAACACTGCTCTCTGTAACAGTTTTTCTGCACATCAGTCTTCAACAACTGCTATCTGCAAGAGTCATTCTGCAGCCCAGTCTCCAACCTCTGCTCTCTAGAACAGTCCTTCTATACCCCAGTCTCCATAATCTACTCTCTGCAACAATCCTTCTTCACCCGGTCTCCAACGTCTGCTCTCTGCAAAATTCCTTCTGCACTCCAGTCTCCAAACTTTCCACTCTGTAAATCCTTCTGCACCCTAGTTTCCAAACCCTGCACTCTGTAACATTCCTTCTGCACCCCAGTCTCCAACATGTTCTCTACAACAGTTCTTCTGTACCATAGTCTTCAACCTCTGTTCTCTGAAAGAGTCCTTCTGCACCCCAGTCTCCAACCTCTGCTTTCTGTATCAGTCTTTCTTCACCACAGTCTCCAAACTCTTCTCTCTGTAACAGTCCTTCTGCACCTCACTCTGCATCCTCTGCTCTCTGAAGCAGTCTTTCTGCAACCCAGTCTTAAACCTCTTCTCTCTGCAACAGTCCTTCCTCACCCCAGTCTCCAAAATTTGCTCTCTGTAACAGTCTTTTTCTACCGCAGTCTCAAACCTCTGCTCTCGGTAAGAGTACTTCTGTACTGCAGTCTCCAACCTCTGCTCTCTGTAATGGTCCTTCTGCACCCCAGTCTCGAAACTCTCCTTTCTGTATCAGTCTTTCTACACGACGGTCTCGAACCTCTGCTCTCTGTAACAGTCCTCCTGGACCTCAAACTCAAACCTCTGCTCTCTGCAACAGTACTTCTGCGCCCCAATCTCCAACCTCTGCTTTCTGCAATGGTCCTTCTGCATCCCAGTCTCAAACCTCTGTTCTATACAGCACTTATTCTGTACCCCAGTCTCCAACCTCTGCTCTCTGTAATAGTCCTTCTGTACCGCAGTCTCCAACCTCTGTTCTCTGTAAGGGTCCTTCTGAAACCCAGTATCCAACCTCTGCTTTCTGTATGAGTCCTTCTTCCCCACATTCTCCTAACTCTGCTCTCTGTAACAGTTCTTCTGTACCTCAGTCTGCAAACTCTGCTCTCTGCAATAGTCCTTCTTCACCCCAGTCTGCAATCTCTGCTCTCTGCAACAGTCCTTCTGCACCCCAGTCTCCAACATCTGCTCTCTGCAACAGTCCTTCTCCACCTGTCTCCAACCTCTGCTCTCTGCAACAGTCCTTCTGCACCCAGGTCACCAACGTCTGCTTTCTGTATAAGTCCTTCTGCACCCCAGTCTCCAACCTCTGCTCTCTGTAACAGTCCTTCTGCACCTCAGTAACTAACCTCAACTCTCTGCAGCAGTTCTTCTCCACCCCAGTTTTCAACCTCTGCTCTCAGCATCAGTGCTTCTGGACGCCATTATCAAACTTCTACTCTCTGCAACAGTCCTTGTACACCCAGTCTTTCACATCTGCTCTCTGTAACAGTCTTTCTGCACCTCAGTCTGATAACTCTGCTCTCTGCAACGATCCATCTGAACCTCAGTCTCCAACTTCTGCTCTCTGCAAAAGTCCTTCAGCACCCCAGTCTCCAACCTCTGCTCTAAGCGAAAGTCTTTTTACATCCCAGGCTCCAAACTCTGCTCTCTGTAACAGTCCTTCTGTACTGCAGTCTCCAACCTCTGCTGTCTGTAATGGTACTTCTGCACCCGAGACTCCAAACTCTACTTTCCATATCAGTTATTCTACACCCAAGTCTCCAAACTCTACTCTGTGTAACAGTCCTTCTACACCCCAGTCTCTATTCTCTGCTCTCTGCAACAGTCTTTCTGCACCCCAGTCTCCAACATCTGGTCTCTGCAACAGTCCTTCTGTACCCCAGTCTCTAACTTCTGCTCTCTGCAACAGTCCTTCTACACCACAGTCACCAACCTCTGCTTTCTGTATCAGTCCTACTGCACCCCAGTCTCCAACCTCTGCTCTCAGTAAAAGTCCTTCTGCAACTTTTTCTGATAACTCTTCTCTCTGGAAAGATCCTTCTGCATCGCAGTCTCAAACCTCTTCTCTCTGTAATAGTCCTTATGTACCTCACTCTCCAACCTTTTTTCTCTGTAAGATCCTTTTGCAACCCACTCTTTAAACTCTGCTCTCTGTAACTATCCTTCTGCACCCCAGTCTCCAATCACTGCTCTCTGTAACAGGCCTTCTGCACCCCAATCTCCAACCTATGCTGTCTATAACTGGCCTTTTGACCCCAGTCTCCAAACTCTTCTCTCTTCAACTATCTTTCTAGACCCCAGTCTCCAACCTCTGCTCTCTGCACCAGTACTCCTGCACCCCAGTCTCAAAACTATGCTGTCTGTAAGATCCTTATGCACACCTGTCCTCAACCTATGCTATCTGTAAAAGTACTTCTGTAAAGCAGTCTCCAAACTCTGCTATCTGGAAGGGTCCTTCTGCACCGTAGTCTCCAATCTGTGCACTCTGCAACATTACTTCTGCAACCGAGTCTCCAAACTTTGATCTCTGCAATAGATTTTCTGCACATGAGTCTCCAACCTTTGCTCTCTGTAAAAGTCCTACTGCACCCGAGTCTTCAACATTTGCTTTCTGTAAAAGTCCTTCTGCACCACAGTCCCCAACCTCTGCTCTCTATAACGAACCTTCTGCACCTTAGTCTCCAAAATCTGCTCTCGGCAACGATCCATCTGCACCCTAGTCTCTAAAGTCTGCTCTCTGTAATAGTCCTTCTGGACCCCAGTCTCCAACCTCTGGTCTCTGCAACAGTCCTTATACACTCAAGTCTCCAATATCTGCTCTCTGCAACAGTCATTCTACACCCCAGTCTACAACTTCTGCTCTCTGCAACAGTCTTTCTACCTCCCAGTCTCGATACTCTGCTTGACCAAATGATCCTTCTGCACCCTAGTCTCCAACCTCTGTTCTCTTAAACAGTTCTTCTGCACCCAAGTCTCCAACGTCTGCTCTCTTTAAAAGTCCATCTGTAACGCAGTCTCCAACCTCTGTTCTCTGTAAGGGTCCTTATGCACCCCAGTATCCAACCTCTGCTTTCTGTATCACTCGTTTTCCACCACAGTCTCGAAAATCTGCCCGCTCTAACAGTCCTTCTGCAACTCAGTCTGGAAACTCTGCTCTCTGCAACAGTCCTTCTGCACCTCAGTCTCCAACCTCTGCTCTCTGTAAGGGTCCTTCGGCACCTGAGTCTCCAACCTCTGCTTTCTGTATCAGTTTTTCTGCACCCCAGTCTCCAACCACTGCTCTCTGTAACAATCCTTCTGTACCTCAGTCTTCATTGTCTTCTCTCTGTAACGGTCCTTCTGCACCTCAGTCTCCAACCTCTTCTCTCTGTAACAGTGCTTCTGCACCTCAGTCTCCAACTTTTGCTCTCCTTAATATCTTTCTGCAACCCAGTATTCTTTATCAGTCTTTCTGCACCTCAGTCTCTAACCTCTGCTTTCTTTAACAGTCCTCCTGCACCCCAGTCTCCAACCTCTGCTCTCTGCAACATTCATTTTGCACCCCAGACTCCTACCTGTGCTCTCTTTAAAAGTCCTTCTGCACATCAGTCTCCAACCTTTTCTCTCAATAACTGTCCTTATGCACCCCAGTCTCCAACTTCTGCTCTCTGCAGCAGTCATTCTGCACCTAAGTCTCCAATCTCTGCTATCCTATCTGTACTCAGGTATCCAACCTCTTCCCTTTGTAACAGGCCTTCTGTACCCAAGTCCCCAAACTCTGCTCTCTTTAACAGTCCTTCTGCACGCCAGTCTCTAAACTTTGCTCTCTGCAACAGTCTTTCTGAACCTCAGTCTCTATACTTCGCTTGCTGTAAGATGCTTCTGCACACCAGTCTCCCAACTCTTCCCTCTGTATCAGTCCTTCTGAACCCCAATCTCCAATCTCTGCTCTCTGCAACAGTCCTTCTGCACCAAAATCTCCAAAATCTGCTCTCTGTATGATGCTTCTGCAGCCCAGTCTACAACCTCTGCTCTCTGTAACAGTCCTTCTACACCCTTGTCTCCATAATCTGCTCTGCAACAGTCCTTCTGCACCCCAGTCTCCAACCTATGCTCTCTGTAAGATAATTTTTCACACTTGTCTCCAACCTCTGCTCTCTGTAACAGTCCTTCTGTACTGCAGTCTGCAACCTCTGCTCTCTGTAACGGTCCTTACGCACCCGAGTCTTCAAACTCTGCGTTATGTATCAGTCATTCTGCACCCCAGTCTCCAAACTCGTCTCTCTGTAACAGTCCTTCTGCACCTCAAACTCCAACCTCTGTTCTCTGCAAAATCCTTTTGCCCTTCAATCTGTATCAGTTCTTCTGTACCCCAGTCTCCAACCTCTCCTCTCTGCAACAGTCGTTCTGCACCTCAGTGTGCAAACTCTGCTCTCTCTAAGATTTTTCTGAAACCCAGTATTCAACCACTGCTTTCTGTAATGGTCCTTCTTCACCGAAGTCTCCAAACTCTGATCTCTACAACAGTTATTCTGCACCCCAGTCTAAAACCTCTGCTCTCTGTCACAGTCATTCTGTACATCAGTCTCCAACCTCTGTTCTATGTAAGGGTTCTTCTGCATCACATTGTCCAACCTCTGCTTTCTGTATCAGTCCTTCTGCACAACATTCTCGAAACTCTATATCAGTCTATATCAGTCCTTCTACACTTCAGTCTGTAACCTCTGCTGTCTGCAATAGTCCATATGCACCCAGTCTCCAATTACTGCTCTCTGCAACATTCCTTATGCAACCCAGTCTCCAAACTCTGCTCTCTGTAACAGTCCTTCTGCACCCCAGTCTCCAACCTCTGCTCTCTGCAACAGTCTTTCTGCACCCAAGTCTCCAACCTCTGCTCTCTGCAACAGTCCTTCTACAACCCAGTCTTCAACCTCTGCTCTGTGTAACAGTCCTTCTGCACCCCAGTTGCCAACGTCTGCTCTCTGTTACAGTTCTCCTGTACCGCATTCTCCAAACTCTGCTCTTTGTAACAGTCCTTCTGCACACCAGTCTCCAAACTCTTCTTTCTGTATCAGTCGTTCTGTTCCCCAGTCTACATACTCTGCTCTCTGTAACAGTCCTTCTGCACCTCATATCCAACTCTTCTCTCTACAACAGTCCTTATGCACCCCAGTCTCCAACCGCTGCTGTCTGCAACATTCCTTCTGCACCACAGTCTGCGACCTGTGCTCTGTGTAACAGTCCTTCTGCAGCCAAGTCTCCACCTCTGCTCTCTGCAACTATCTTTCTGTACCTCAGTCTTAAATCTCTGCTCTCTGCAACAATCCTTCTGTACACCAGTCTCCAACCGCTTTCTCTGTAACAGTCATTCTCCACCTCAGTCTTCAACCTCTACTCTCTGCAAGAGTCCTTCTGCACCCTAGTCTCCAACATCTGCTCTCTAAACAATCCTTCTGCACCCCAGTCTCAAACATCTGCTCTCTGCAACAGTCCTTCTGCACCCCAGTGTCCAAACTCTGCTCTCTGCAAAGATCCTTCTGCACCTCAGTCTCCAAACTCTGCTCTCTGAAAGATCCTTCTGCACCCCAGTTTCCAAAATCTGCTCTCTGTAATATTCCTTCTCCACGCCAGTCTCCAACCTCTGCTTTCAGCAATGGTCCTGCTGCACCCCAGTCTCAAAACTCTGTACTCCGCAACAGTCTTTCTTCTCCCCAGTCTCCAAACTCTGCTCTTTATAGCAGTCCTTCTGCACCCCAGTCTCCAACCTCTGGTCTCTGCACCACTCTATCTGCACCTCAGTCTCCATGCTTCGCTCCCTGTAAGATGCTTCTGCACCCCAGTCTACCAACTCTGCTCTCTGTATCAGTTCTTATGGACCCCAGTCTCCAATCTCTGCTCTCTGCTACAGTCCTTCTGCACCTCAGTCTCCAAACTCTGCTCTCTGTATGATGCTTCTGCACACCAGTCTACAACTTCTGCTCTCTGTAATAGTCCTTCGACACCCTAGTCTCCATAATCTGCTCTGCAACAGTCCTTCTGCACCCCAGTCTCCAATCTCTGCTCTCTGTAAAAGTCCTAATGCACCTCAGTCTCCAAACTATGCTCTCTTTAAAAGGCCTTCTGCACCCCAGTCTTCAACCTCTGCTCTCTGCAACGATCCCTCTGCACACCAGTCTCCAACCTCTGCTCGCTGCAACAGTCCTTGTGCACCCCAATCTGCAACATCTGCTCTCTCCAACAGTTCTTCTGTACCTCAGTCTGAAAACTTGCTCTCTGCAATAATCCTTCTGCACCCGAGTCTCCAACCTCTGCTCTCTGAAACAGTCCTTCTGTACCTCAGTCTCCAACTTCTGCTCTGTATCAGTCCTGCACCCCTGTCTGCCACATGTGCTCTCTGTAACTGTCCTTCTTCACCCCAGTCTTCTTCTTCTACTCTGTGTAACAGTCCTTCTGCATCTCAGTCTGGAAACTCTGCTGACTGCAACGATCCTTCTGCACCCCAGTTTCCAAAATCTGCTCTGTGTAATATTTCTTCTTCAAGCCAGTCTCCAACCTCTGGTTTCTGCAACGGTCCTGCTGCACCCCAGTCTCCAACCTCTGTACTCCGCAACAGTCCTTCTGCTCCCCAGTCTCCAAACTCTGCTCTCTGTAACAGTCCTTCTGTACAACAGTCTCCAAACTCTGTTCTCTGTAAAGGTCCTTTTGCACGCCAGTCTTCAACCTCTGCTTTCATTATCCGTCCTTCGGCACCTCAGTCTCCAACCTCTGCTCTCTTCAAAAGTCTATTTGTACACCATTCTCAAACTTCTGCTCTCTGCAACAGTTCTTCTGAACAACAGTCTCCAACATCTTCTCTTTGAAAAAGTCCTTGTGTACCCTAGTCTCCAACCTCACCTCTCTGCAACAGTCCTTCTGTACTGCAGTCTCCAACATCTGCTCTCTGCAACACTCCTTCTGAACCTCACTCAAACCTCTACTCTTTGAAAGATCCATTTAAACCCATTCTCAAAACTCTTCTCTCTGTAAAAGTTCTTCTGCACCCCAATTTCCAACCTCTGCTGTCTGTAGCAGTTGTTCTGCACGCAAGTCTCCAAATTCTGCTCTCTGTAACAATCTTTCTGCACCCCAGTCTCCAAAATCTGCTCTCTGCAACAGTCCTTCTACACCTCAGTCTGAAAATTTTGCTCTTTGCAACAATCCTTCTGCACCACAGACTCCAACATTTGCTCTCTGTAACAGTCCTTCTGCACCTCAGTCTCCAAACTCTCCTCTATGAGAGATCTTTCTGCAACACAGTCTCCAAAATTTGCTCCCTATATCAGTCCTTCTGCACCCAGTCTCCAACCTCTGCTCTCTATATAAGACGTTCTACACCTCAGTCTGAAACCTTTTCTCTCTGCACCAACCCTCTGCAGCCTAGTCTCCAACCACTGCTCTCTTTAACAGTCCTCCTTCACCTCAGTCTCCAAACTCTGCTCTCTGTAAGATCCTTCTGCCACCCAGTATCCTAACTCTGCTGTCATTAACAGGCCTTCTTTACCTTAGTCTCCAACCTCTGCTCTCTGTAACAGGCCTTCAGCACCCCAGTCTCCAACGCCTCCTCTCCTCAACAGTCCTTCTGCACCCCTGTCTCCAAACTCTGCTCTCTGTGAGATTTTTCTGCATCCCAGTTTTCAAACTCTGCTCTCTGTAACATTCCTTTTCCACCACAGTCACCAACATCTGGATTCTGCACCGGTCCTACTGTATCCTAGTCTACAAACTCTGCTCTCTTTAACAGTCCTTCTGCACCCCATTCTCTAATGACTGCTCTCTGCAACAGTCCTTCAGAACCTCAGTCTCCAACCTCTGCTCTCTGTAACGGTCCTTCTGCACCCTAGTCTGCAACCTCTGCTTTCTGTATCAGTAATTCTGTACCCCTGTCTCCAAATTTTGCTCTCTGTAACATTCTTTCTGCACCTCAGTCTCCAACCTCTGTCTCTGCAACAGTTCTTCTGAACCCCAGTCTCCAAACTCTGCTCTCTGCAAGAGTTATTTTACACCCCAGTCTCCAACATCTGCACTCTGAAACATTTCTTCTCCACCCCAATCTCCAACCTCTTCTCTCTGTAACAGTCCTCCTGTATTGCAGTCTCCAAACTCTGCTCTCTGTAACGGTCCTTCTGCACCCCAGTCTCCAAACTCTGCTATCTGCAACAGTCCTTCTGGACCTCATTCTCTAAATTCGGCTCTGCAACAGTCCTTCTGCACCCAAGTCTCCAACACCTGCTCCCTTCAACAGTCCCTTCTTCACTCCAGTATCCAACCTCTACTTTGTGTAACAGTCCTTCTGCACCCCAGTGTCCAACCTCTGCTCTCTGCAGTGATCCTTCTGCATCCCAGTCTCCAACGTCTGCTCTCTGCAACAGTCCTTCTTCACCCAAGTCCCCAACATCTGCTCTCGGGAAAAGTCCTACTTCACCCCAGTCTCCAAACTGTGCTCTGTGTAGCAGTCCTTCTGTACCCCAGTGTCCAACCTCTGCTCTCTGCAATGATCCTTCTGCATCCCAGTCTCCAGAATCTGCTCTCTGCAACAGTCCTTTTGCACCAAAGTATCCAACATCTACTCTCAGCAACAGTCCTTCTGCGCCTCAGTCTGGAAACTCTGCTGTCTGCAACGATCCTTCTGCACCCCAGTCTCCAACGTCTGCTCTCTGTAACAGTCTTGCTGCACCTTGGTCTAGAATCTCTGCTTTCTGTAAGATCCTTCTGCATCCCAGTTTTCAAACTCTGCTCTCTGTAACATTCCTTTTCCACCACAGTGTCCAACCTCTGGATTCTGCACCGGTCCTTCTGCACCCCAGTCTCCAAACTCTGTTCTCTGCAACAGTTCTTTTGCTCCCCATTATCCAACCTCTGCTCTCTGTAACAGTCCTTCTGTACCACAGTCTTCAACCTCTGTTCTCTGTAAAGGTCCTTCTCCACCACAATCTCAAACCTCTGATTTCTGTATCCGCCCTTCTGCACCACTGTTTCCAAACTATGCTCTCTGTAAGAGTTTTTCTGCACCTCTTTCTTCAACCTCTGCTCTCTGCAACCTTACTTCTGCACCCCATTCTCTAACCTCTGCTCTCTTCTACAGTTCTTCTGAACCACAGTCTACAACATCTGCTCTCTGCAACAGTCCTTCTGTACCCTAGTCTCCAAACTCTGCTCTCTGTAACGGTCCTTCTGCACCCCAGTCTCCAAACTCTGCTCTCTGTAACAGTTCTTCTGCACCTCAGTCTCCAAATTCTGCTCTCTGTAACAGTCTTTCTGCACCCAAGTCTCCAACCTCTGCTCTCTGCAACGGTCCTTCTACAACCCAGTCTTCAACCTCTGCTCTGTGTAACAGTCCTTGTGTACCCCAGGCTCCAACCTCTGCTCTATGCAACAGTCCTTCTGCACGTCAGTCTTTAACATGTGCTCTCTGTAAGATCCTTCTGCAACCCAGTCTCCAAACTCTGCTCTCTGTAACAGCCCTTCTGCACCCCATTCTCCAAAGTCTGTTCTCTATAACAATCCTTCTGCAACCCAGTACCAAACATCTGCTCTCTACAACGATCCTTTGCACCCCAGTCTACAACCTCAGCTCTCTGTAACAGTCCTTTTGAACCCCAGTCTCCAACATGTGCTCCCTGCAACAGTCCTTCGGCACCTCAGTCTTAAAATTCTGTTCTCTGCAAGGATCCTTCTGCACCTCAGTCTCAAACCTCTACTCTCTCTAACAATTCTTCTGCACCTCGGTCTCCAACAGCTGCTCACTGTAAGATTCTTCTGCAAACCAGTTTCCAACTCTGCCATATGTAAAAGTCATTCTGGTTCCCTTCTCGAAACTCTGCTCTTTGTAAAAGGCCTTCTGCACCCCAGTCTTCAACCTCTGCTCTCTGTAACAGTCCTGCTGCACCTCGGTCTACAATCTCTGCTCTTTGTAAGATCCTTCTGCAACCTTGTCTAACAACTCTTCTCTCTCTAACAGTTCTTCTGCACCCCAGTCTAGAACCTCTGCTCTCTGTAACAGGCCTTTTGCATCACAATCTCCAACCTCTATTCTTTGTAACAGTCTTTTTGCACCTCAGTATCCAACGTCTGCTCTCTGCAACGATCCTTCTGTACCCCAGTCTCCATCATCTGCTCTCTGCAACAGACCTTCTGCACCTCAGTCTCCTACGTCTCCTCTCTTTAACACTCTTTCTGCACCCCAGTCTCTAACCTCTGTTCTCTGTAAGGTCTTTCTGCACCTCAGTTTCCAAACTCTGCTCTCTGTAACATTCCATCTCCAACCCAGTCTCCAACCTCTTCTTTCTTCAACGGTCCTGCTGCAACCCAGTCTCCAACCTCTGTTCACTGCAACAGTCCTTCTACTCCCCAGTCTCCAACCTCTGCTCTCTGTAAGAGTCCTTCTGCAAAACAGTCTCAAACCTCTGCTATCTATGAGTCCTTCTGCACCACGGTTTCCAACCTCTGCTCTCTGTAACAGTCCTTCTACACACCATTCTCTAACCTCTGTTCACTGCAACAGTCCTTCTGAACAACAGTCTCCAACCTCTGTTAACTGTTATGGTCCTTCTGCACCCCAGTCTTTAACCTCTGCTTTATGTATCACTCCTTCTGCACCCCAGTCTCCAACTTCTGCTCTCTGTAACAGTCCTTCTGCACCTCAGTCTCCAAATTCTGCTCTCTGCAACAATCCTATTGCACCCAAGTCTCTAATACCTGCTCCTTGCAACAGTCCTTCTTCACCCCAGTCTCCAAAAACTGCTATCTGCTACAGTCCTTCTGAACCCCAGTCTCCAATCTCTGCTCTCTGTAAAAGTCCTTCTGCACCTTTGATTCCACCTCTGCTCTCTGCAATGGTCTTTCTGCACCTCAATATCCAACCTCTACTCTCTGTAACGGTCCTTCTGCACCTAAGTCTCCAACCCCTGCTCTCTGTAAGATCCTTCTGCAACCCAGTCTCCAAACTGTGCCCTCTGTAACAGTCGTTCTGCATCCCTTCACCAAACTCTGCTCTCTGTAACAGGCCTTCTTCACCGCAGTCTCCAAACTCTGTTCTCTGTAACAGTACTTCTGCACCCCAGGATTCAACTTCTGTTCTCTGTAACAATCCTTCTGCACCTCAGTTCCCAAACTCTGACATCTGCAATGGTCTTACTGCACCCCGGTCTCTAACCTCTGCTCTCTGCAACGATCCTTTTGCACCCCAGTATCCAAACTCTGCTCTCTGCAAAAGTCCTTCTTCACCCCAGTCTCCAACATCAGCTCTCTGCAACAGTCTTTCTGCACCTCAGTCTGAAAACCTCTGCTCTCTGCAAGGATCCTTGTTCACCAGTCTCCAAACTCTGCTTTTTGTAACAGTTTTTTTGTAATTCAGTCTCCAACCTCTGCTCTCTGTAACAGTCCTTCTGCACCCCATTCTCCAAACTCTGCTCTCAGTAAGATCCTCCTGCACCCAAGTTTCCAAACTCTGCTCTCTATAGCATTCCTTCTCCACCAAGTCTCCAACCTCTGTTCTCGGCAATGGTCCTTCTGCACCCCAGTCTCCAATCTCTGCTCTGGGTATCATTTCATCTGCACCTCTGTCTCCAATTTCTGCTCTATGTAAGATCCTTCTGCAACTCAGTCTCCAAACTCTGCTCTCTGGAACAGTCATTCTGCCCCCTAGTATCCAACCTCTGGTCTGTGCAACCGTTCGTCTGCACCCCAGTCTCCAACCTCTGCTCTCTGAAAGATCCTTCTACACCCCAGTCACCAAACTCTGATCTTTGTAACAGTCATTCTTCACCCAAGTCTCCAACCTCTGCTCTCTGTTATAATCCTTCTGCACCTCAGTGTCCAACATCTGCTCTCCCTAACGGTACTTCTGCACCCAATTCTTCAACCTCTGTTTTCTACAAGAGTCCTGCAGCACCTCAGTCTCCAAATTCTGCTCCCTGCAACAATTTTTCTGCACCACAATCTCCAACTTCTGCTCTCTGCAATAGTTCTTCTGCATCCCAGTCTCCAATATCTACTCTCTGAAATAGTCCTTCTCCACACCAGTCTCCAACCTCTGCTCTCTGTAACACTCCTTCTGTACTGCAGTCTCTAAATTCTGCTCTCTGTATGAATCTTCTGCACCCCAGTCTCCAAATTTTGCTCTCTGCAACAGTCCTTCTTCACCCAAGTCTCCAACATCTACTCTCTGAAAAAGTCCTTCTGCACCCCAGTCTCCAACCTCTGATCTTTGTAACAGTCCTTCTGTACCCCAGTCTCTAACTTATGCTCTCTGTAAGATCCTTCTGCACCCCAGTCTCCAACCTCTGCTTTCTGTATCAGTCCTTCAGCACCACAGTCTCCAAACTCTGCTCTCTTTTACAGTCTTTCTGCACCTCAGTCTCCAAACTCTGCTCTCTGCAAAAGTCTTTCTGTACCCTAGTCTCCAACCTCTGCTCTCTGTAACAGCCCTTCTATACTGAGGTCTCAATCTTCTGCTCTCTTCACTCTGAAACATTTCTTTTATAAACCATTCTCCAACATCTGCTCTCTGTAACAGTCCTTCTGCACCCCAGTCTTTAACCTCTGCTTTCTCTATCAGTCCTTCTGCACTCAAGTCTCCAAACTCTGCTCTCTGCAACAGTCCTTCTACACCCAAGTCTCCAACCTCTGCACTCCGCAACAGTTCTTCTTCACCTCAGTTTCCTACCTCTGCTCTCGGCAATGGTCTTTCTACACCTTAGTCTTCAACATCTACTCTCTGTAACAGTCCTTCTGCACCTCAGTCTCCAACCTCTGCCCTCTGTATGATCCATCTGAAAATCAGTCTCCAAACTCTGCTTCCTGTAACATTCCTTCTGCACCCCAGTCTCCAACCTCTGCTCTCTGTAATAGTTCTTCTGTTCCGCAGTCTCCAACCTCTGTTTTCTTTAATGGTCTTTCTGCACCCCAGTTCCCCACTTCTGCTTTCTGTATCAGTCCTTCTGCACCACAGTCTCCAAACTCTGCTGCTGTAACAGTCCTTCTGCACCTCAATCTGCAACCTCTGCTCTCTGCAATAGTCCTACTGCACCCCAGTCTCCAATCTATGGTCTCTGCAACAGTCCTTCTGCACCCCAGTCTCCAACTTCCTCTCTGCAACAGTCCTTCTTCAACCCAGTCTCCAAAATCTGATCTCTACAACACTCCTTCTCAACCCCAGTTTCCAAACTCTGCCCTCCTTAAAAGTGCTGCTATACTGCAGTTTCCAAACTCTTCTCTTTTTAACTGAACCTCTGCACACCAGTCTCCATACCCTGCTTACTTTATCAGTCCTTCTGCACTCAAGTCTCCAACCTCTGCTCTCTGTACAGTCCTTCTGCACCTCAGTCTCCAAATTCTGCTGTCTGCACCAGTCTTTCTGCACCCCAATCTCCAACCTATGCTCTCTGCAACAGTCCTTTTACACCCAAGTCTCCAACCTCTGCACTCCAAAACAGTCCTTCTGCACCTCAGTCTCCAAACTCTGCTCTCTGCAATGGTCTTTCTACACCTCAGTCTTCAATATCTACTGTCTGTAACAGTCCTTCTGCACCTCAGTCTTCAACCTCTGCTCTCTGTATGATCCTTCTGAAAATCAGTCTCCAAACTCTGCTTTCTGTAACAGTCCTTCTGCACCCCAGTCTCCAACCTCTGCTCTCTGTAATAGTCCTTCTGTTCCGCAGTCTGTGACCTCTGTTTTCTTTAATGGTCCTTCTGCACCCCAGTTTCCAACCTCTGCTTTCTGTATCAGTCCTTCTGCACCACAGTCTCCAAACTCTGCTGCTGTAACAGTCCTTCCTCACCTCAGTCTGCAACCTCTGCTCTCTGCAATAGTCCTACTGCACCCCAGTCTCCAACCTATGCTCTCTGCAACAGTCCTTCTGCACCCCAGTCTCCAACCTATTCTGTAACAGTCCTTCTGCACCCCAGTCTCCAACATCTTATCTCTGCAAACAGTCCTTCTCAACCCCAGTCTCCAACCTCTGCTCTCCTTAAAAGTCTTTCTGTACTTCAGTTTCCAAACTCTTCTCTCTGTAACTGTCCCTCTGCACACCAGTCTCCATCCCCTGCTTACTCAATCAGTCCTTCTGCACTCAAGTCCTCAACCTCTGCTCTCTGTACAGTCCTTCTGGACCTCCGTCTCCAAATTCTGCTGTCTGCAACAGTCTTTCTGCACCCCAATCTTCAACCTATGCTCTCTACAACAGTGCTTCTACACCCAAGTCTCCAACCTCTGCACTCCGCAACAGTCCCTCTGCACCTCAGTCTCCAACCTCTGCTCTCTGCAATGGTCTTCCTACACCTCAGTCTTCAACATCTATTGTCTGTAACAGTCCTTCTGCACCTCAGTCTCCAACCTCTGCTCTCTGTAACAGTCCTTCTGTTCCGCAGTCTCCAACCTCTGTTTTCTGTAATGGTCCTTCTGCACCCCAGTTTCCAACCTCTGCTTTCTGTATCAGTCCTTCTGCACCACAGTCTCCAAACTCTGCTGCTGTAACAATCCTTCTGTACCTCAGTCTGCAACCTCTGCTCTCTGCAATAGTTGTACTGCACCACAGTCTCCAAACTCTGCTCTCTGCAACACTCCATCTGCACCCCAGTCTCCAACTTCTGCTCTCGACAACTGTCCTTCTCCACCCTAGTCTCCAACATCTGCTCTTTGCAACAGTCCTTCTGCCCCCCAGTCTCGAACCTCTGCTTTCTGTATCAGTCCTTCTGCACCCCAGTCTCCAACCTCTGCTCTCTGTAACAGTCCTTCTCCACTTCAGTCTCCAATTTCTGCTCTCTGCAACAGTCCTGTGTATCCCCAATCTCCAAATGCTACTCTCTGCAACAGTCTTTCTCCACCCAGTCTCCAAATTCTGCTCTCTGCAACAGTTCTCCTGCAACCCAATTTCCAACCTCTACTCTCTGCAATAGTCCTTCTGCACCTAATTCTCCAACCTCTATTCTATGCCACAGTGCTTCTGCACCCCATTCTCCAACATCTGCTCTCTACAACAGTCTTTCTGCACCCCAGTCTCCAATCTTTTCTTTTTGTATAAGTATTTCTGCACTGAAGTCTCTAAACACTGCTTTCTGTAACATTCCTTCTGCACCTCAGTCTCAAAATTCTGCTCTCAGAAACAGTCCTTCTCAACCCCAATCTCCAACGTCTGCTCTATGCAACAGTTTTTCTGCACCCCAGTCTCCAAACCCTACTCTCTGAAACAGTCCTTCTGCACCCAAGTCTCCAACCTCCGCTCTGCAACAGTGCTATTGCACCCCAGTCTCCAACATCTAATCTCTGAAACATTCCTTCTCCACCTTCGTCTCCAAACTCTGCTCTCTATAACAGTTCTTCTCCACTGCAGTTTCCAAACTCTTCTCTCTTTAACTGTCCTTCTGCACACCAGTCTTCAACCCCTGCTTTCCCTATCAGTCCTTCTGCACTCAAGTCTCCAAACTCTGCTCTCTGTACAGTCCTTCTGCACCTCAGACTCCAAATTCTGCTCTCTGCAACAGTCCTTTGGCACCCCAATCTCCAAACTCTGCTCTCTGCAACAGTCCTTCTACAGCAAAGTCTCCAACCTCTGCACTTTTCAACAGTTATTCTTCAATTCAGTCTCCAACCTCTCTACAATGGTCTTTCTACATTTCAGTCTTCAACATCTACTCTCTGTAACAGTCCTTCTGCACCTCAGTCTCCAATTTCTGCTCTTCGTATGAATCTTCTGAAAAGAAGTCTCCTAACTCTGCTTTCTGTAACAGTCCTTCTGCACCCCAGTCTCCAAACTATGCTCTCTGTAACAGGCCTTCTGCACACCAGTCTCCATCTTCTGCTCTCTGTAACAGGCCTTCTGCACCTAAGTCTCTGAACTCTGCTCTTTTTAACAGTCCTTATGCACTGCAGTATCCAAACTCTGCTCTCTGTAACAGTCCTTCTGCACCTCACTCTGCAACCGCTGCTCTTTGCAACAGTCTTTCTATACCCCAGTTTTTAAACTCTGCTCTCTGCAACAGTCCTTCTTCACCCAAGTCTTCAAAATATGCTCTCAGTAACAGTCCTTTTCCACTGCAATCTCCAACCTCTGCTCTCTGTAACAGTCCTTCTGTACTGCAGTCTCAAACCTCTGCTCTCTGTAACGGTATTTCTGCACCCCAGTCTACAAACTCTGCTTTCTGTATCAGTCTTTCTGCACCCCGGTCTCTAAACTCTGGTCTCTGTAACAGTCCTTCTGCACCTCAGACTCTAAACTCTGCTCTCTGCAACAGTACTTCTGCTCCCCAATCTCAAACCTCTTCTCTCTGCAACACACCTTCTGCACCTCAGTGTCCTAATTCTGCTCTCTGTAAGATCCTTCTGAAACCCAGTCTCCAACCTCTGCTTTCTGCAATGATCCCTCTGCACCCCAGTCTTCAACCTCTGTTCTCTACAACACTTATTCTGCACCCCAGTCTTCATCCTGTGCTATTTGTTACAGTCTTTCTGCACCACAGTCTGCAACCTCTGCTCTCTGAAATACTCCTTCTGCAACCCAGTCTCCAATCTCTCCTCTCTGCAACAGTCCTTGTGCACCCCAGTCTTTAAGATCTTCTCTCTGCAACAGTCCTTCTCCATCCCAGTCCCAAACCTCTGCTCTCTGCAACAGTCCTTCTGCACCCAGGTCACCAAGGTCTGCTTTCTGTATCAGTCCTTCTGAACCCCAGTTTCCAACCTCTGCTCTCTGTAACAGTCCTTCTCCACCCCAGTCTCCAACCTCTGCTGTCAGCAACAATCCTTCTGGACGCCAATCTCCAATCTCTACTCTCTGCAACAGTCGTTCTACACACCAGTCTCCAACCTCTGCTTTCTTTAACAGGCCTTCTGCATCTCAGTCTGAAAACTCTGCTCTCTTCAACGATCCTTCTGGACCCCAGTCTCCAACCGCTGCTCTCAGCAACAATCCTTCTGCACCCCAGTCTCCAACCTATGCTGTCTGTCAGATCCTTCTGCACACCTGTCTCCAACCCCAGCTCACTGAAAAAGTCCTTCTGTACCGCAGTCTCTAACCTCTGGTCTCTGTAAGGATCTGCACCTCAGTCTCCAACATGTACTCTCTGTAAAAGAACTACTGCACCACAGTCTTCAACCTGTGCTCTCTGTAAAAGTCCTTCTGCACCACTCTCTCCAAACTCTGCCCTCTTTTACGATCCTTCTGCACCCCAGTCTCCAACCTCTGTTCTCTGCAACTATCCTTCTGCACCCCAGTCTCAAAACTCTGTTCTCTAAAACAGTTATACTTCACCCCAGTCTCCATCTCTGCTCTCTGTAACAGTCCTTCTGTACCGCAGTCTCCCACCTTTGTTCTTTGTCAGGGTCTTTATTTACCACAGTATCCAACCTCAGCTTTCTGTTTCCGTTATTTTCCACCACAGTCTCCAAACTCTGCCCGCTGTAACAGTCCTTCTGCAACTCAGTCTGCAACCTCTGCTCTGTGCAACAGTCCTTCTACACACCAGTTTCCATCCTCTTCTCTCTGAAACAGTCATTTTGCACCACAGACTCCAACATCTGCTCTCTGAAACAGTTCTTCTCCACCCCAGTCTCCAACCTCTGCTCTCTGTAACGGTCCTTCTTTACTGCAGTCTCCAACCTCTGCTCTCTGTAAGGATCCTTCTGCAACCTAGTCTCCAAACTCTGCTCTCTGTAACAGTCCTTCTGCACCCCAGTCTCTAAACTCTGCTCTCTGTAACAGGCCTTCTGCAGCACAGTCTCCAACCTCTGCTTTCTGTATCAGTCCTTCTGCACCCCAGTCTCCAACCTGTGCTCTCTGCAACGATCCTTCTGCACCCCAGTCTTCAACTTCTCCTCGCTGCAACAGTCCTTGGGCACCCCAGTCTCCAACATCTGCTCTTTGCAACAGTTTTTCTGTATCTCAGTCTGAAAACTCTGCTGTCTACAACAATCCTTCTGCAAACCAGTCTCCAACTTCTGCTCTCTGTAAAAGTCCTACTGTACCTCAGTCTAAAACCTCTACTTTCTCTAAAATCCTTCTGAAACCCAGTCTTCAAACTCTGCTCTCTGTAACAGTCCTTCTGCACCCCAGTCTCCAAATTCTGCTCTCTGTAACAGGCCTTCTACACCCCAGTATCCAACCTCTATTCTCTGCAACGAAACTTCTGCAACCCAGTCTCTAACCTCTGCTCTCTGAGACATGCCTTCTGCACCTCAGTCTCCAACCTCGCTCTCTTCAACGGTCCTTGTTCACCCCAGTCTCCAACCTCTGCTCTGTGTAACAGTCCTTCTGAACCGGAGTCTCCTAACTCTGCTCTCTGTAACGGTATTTCTGCACCCCAGTCTCCAACATCTGCTTTCTCTACCAGGCCTTCTTCAACCCATTCTTTAAACTCTGCTCTCTGTAACAGTCCTTCTGCACCCCAGTCTCCAACCTCTGCTCTCTGTAACAGTCCTTCTTAACCGGAGTCTCCTACCTCTGCTCTCTGTAACGGTCATTCTGCACCCCGGTCTCCAACATCTGCTTTCTCTTTCAGTCCTTCTGCACCCCAGTTTCCAAACACTGCTTTCTGTAACAGTCCTTCTGCACCCCATTCTCCAGCCTCTGTTTTCTGTAACAGTCCTTCTTAACTGGAGTCTCCTACCTCTGCTCTCTGTAACGGTCCTTCTGCACCCCA